>NC_091304.1:51687112-51859612 GCF_038502225.1 Cherax quadricarinatus
CTTGGGAGCATTTCAATCATTCAGAATTTTGTTGCCCGAATTCTGTGGCTATAATCAAGAACACTTTTTGATCTGCTCTAAACTGGGTGGTACTGTGATAAATATTTACGAACGTATGTTGGCCTTGGTTGTCTCATGTGTTTGTTATGGGCGACACAAATCTAGTTTGGTAAACAGTTGTTTAACACCTGTCTGTCTGGTCTTTGTTGCTGCCTGTGCCCTCCTAGTAGTTATAATTTGAATACAATGGAAAACTAAAGCGTAATGATCAATTATCAATGCTCAGTAATAACCCACATGGACATAGAAACTCTGAAGATTAATTTCTCTGTATATTTCGACCCCCTTCTGGGACTTTCTTCAGCTGCTGAAGATCTCAAAAGGGGAACGAAATATACAAACCAATAAATCTTCTAAGCTTTTGTCTCCATATGGGTTATTACTGGATGTAGTAATTTGGTACTGTTGTGTCAATGTTCGTACAACACTGCGCTAGTCTGCGTGGTTGACCACACTTCCATGATATGCGAGAGTGTTTGGTGGGGCATCGTTTAAGCCATCATCTTCGTAATGTGTAGCATTTATCAGTCTTCAGATAACAGCAGCATTCCTGGCGGTAATGGCTGCCACTGCATGCTGGTCTACTGATCCAGCTGTTGACTAGGTCACACTACCGTAGCGAAAGCTTAGATGGCAGTACCGACATGTATCACGTTTAGTTAGAGTACAGCTGTACTTACCTTTCCTGGAACCAGTAGCAGAAGTCTGTTCAAGACAGGTGTACAATACCGACAATATGAAAGTTGAACATCAAAATGGTATACAATACCGACAGGTTGTTAGGTAAGACACATATGCAACAGTTAGACAACTTTATTCCGAAACGTTTCGCCTACACAGTAGGCTTCTTCAGTCGAATACAGAAAGTAGGCAGGAACAGTAGAGATGTGAAGACGATGTAATCAGTCCATCACCCTTGTAGTCGTAGAATTTGAGGTTGTCAGTCCCTCGGCCTGGAGAAGTTCAGTTCCATAGTCAGGAACTATCTGAAGATCAAGCGACAGTGCGGAGACTTAAATACTGTCGGAAGGAGAGGTGCAGGGTAGTAGTAGTAGTAGTAGTAGTAGTAGTAGTAGTAGTAGTAGTAGTAGTAGTAGTAGTAGTAGTAGTAGTAGTAGTAGTAGTAGTAGTAGTAGTAGTAATGAGAATGGAGCCACTGAGAGGTCATGTCCCTCTCAGATCCAACACTTCTCACTTTAAAAGCTTGTCCAAGGTGTTTTCTGTACCAAGATGCCATGTGTTGCAGTGTCTGACAAGATGAACATCAAAATGGTATACAATACCGACAGGTTGTTAGGTAAGACACATATGCAACAGTTAGACAACTTTATTCCGAAACGTTTCGCCTACACAGTAGGCTTCTTCAGTCGAATACAGAAAGTAGGCTCCATTCTCATTACTACTACTACTACTACTACTACTACTACTACTACTACTACTACTACTACTACTACTACTACTACTACTACTACTACTACTACTACTACTACTACTACTACTACTACCCTGCACCTCTCCTTCCGACAGTATTTAAGTCTCCGCACTGTCGCTTGATCTTCAGATAGTTCCTGACTATGGAACTGAACTTCTCCAGGCCGAGGGACTGACAACCTCAAATTCTACGACTACAAGGGTGATGGACTGATTACATCGTCTTCACATCTCTACTGTTCCTGCCTACTTTCTGTATTCGACTGAAGAAGCCTACTGTGTAGGCGAAACGTTTCGGAATAAAGTTGTCTAACTGTTGCATATGTGTCTTACCTAACAATATGAAAGTTAAGACACTTGTGCAACATCTGGTTATCTTTATTGTAGACGTTTCGCCATCCAGTGGCTTTATCAATACAGATTCTTGGACATAATAAGAAATCAGAAGAGCTATATACAAAAGATGAGGTAATCAGTCCCTCAGCCTTGGAGGTGGTGTTTAGAGCACCGTGGTTGTAGAGATTCTCTACAATCTCTACAACCACTGATTACCTCATCTTATGTATATAGTTCTTCTGATTTCTTATTATGTCCAAGAATCTGTATTGATAAAGCCACTGGATGGCGAAACATCTACAATAAAGATACCCAGATGTTGCACAAGTGTCTTAGCAGAAGTCTGCCAGATTGATCTTCCTCGTAGTTGTGATTACATAAACTAATATGCATATTGTGATTCGTGTGTCTATCACTACCTTACTTCCTTGTCATTTCTCTTCTTATTTTTCGTTTCCAGACTTCCTAAACTTTCTCCCTTACCGATCCTCTCCGTCTTCACCGCTAAACTTCCCCCTTACCGATCCTTTCCCTTCCCCGGGTTTCCACTAGTGTTATCCAACAAGGTCTGACGTCCTAGGTTAAGCAGGACAGCGCCAGTGTGCCGGGAACTTACCCACTTAGAAAAAAACAATCAGTTTTGGTCTGAGTCTTGGCTAGCATGTTCATCAGATGGTCTGTAACGTAACTCCTGGTTAGATCAGGTGATAATGTTGCCCGAGCTTTCCAGTGGCTCCCTGGGCTCTGTCTTTCCTGGCTGAGACGTTCTTTCGTGAATTACGTTGAAGCTTTTGTTATGGAGGTGTGATTATTGTTAGTGGTCCAAGTTGTTCATTTTTATTACCTATTTAGAGATGATTTTGTTATATCTGATGTTTGTTTGACTTTTTTTTCTATCTCCTTGATATTTGTATTCCGTTAATACGACGCTTTTTTTTATTCTTCTTTTTTCTCAGTCTTCCTTTCTCACCTGTGTCTCGGTTTTATCTTCTCTTTCTCTGTTTGGACTCACGGTTATCACATTTCCTCTACGTTTCCTCCTTCACATCTTCCTTATATCAGTCAGTTTCTTCTCTTTCTCGTCCTTCTCTTATATATAACTATTTACCATCTCCTTCGCCTCATCTCTTCCTTCACGTTATCTTATTCTCCTCCGCCTCCATCTTTGCTCTTTCACAACATCCTTGCACATCATCCTCGTAATAAACTTCTCACTCTTCGCCTCTATTTTCCCATCTCTCTCTCTCTCTCTCTCTCTCTCTCTCTCTCTCTCTCTCTCTCTCTCTCTCTCTCTCTCTCTCTCTCTCTCTCTCTCTCTCTGTCTTCTTCTTGAAAAGTATTTATAAATTATTATACATGAATATAGAGCAATAAATTGAAATGTCCCTCACACGGTCTTGATTTTACCAATAGAGGCAGAGACGCAGCCTTGATTACACGAGCAGAGGCAGAGACGCAGCCTTGATTACACGAGCAGAGGCAGAGACGCAGCCTTGATTACACGAGCAGAGGCAGAGACGCAGCCTTGATTACACGAGCAGAGGCAGAGACGCAGCCTTGATTACACGAGCAGAGGCAGAGACGCAGCCTTGATTACACGAGCAGAGGCAGAGACGCAGCCTTGATTATACCAGCAGAGGTAGTGATGCAGCCTTGATTATACCAGCAGAGGCAGAGACGCAGCCTTGATTATACCAGCAGAGGTAGTGATGCAGCCTTGATTATACCAGCAGAGGCAGAGACGCAGCCTTGATTATACCAGCAGAGGTAGTGATGCAGCCTTGATTATACCAGCAGAGGCAGAGACGCAGCCTTGATTATACCAGCAGAGGTAGTGATGCAGCCTTGATTATACCAGCAGAGGCAGAGACGCAGCCTTGATTATACCAGCAGAGGTAGTGATGCAGCCTTGATTATACCAGCTGAGGTAGTGATGCAGATTTGATTATATCAGCTGAGGTAGTGGTGCAGCCTTGATTATACCAGCAGAGGTAGTGAAGCAGTCTTCCTCAGATCAGCAGAGACAGAAACACAGGTCTCATGAGGTACACACACACACACACACACACACACACACACACACACACACACACACACACACACACACACACACACACACACACAAATACTGCGAGGAACTGACAAGGTGGACAGATACAGGCTGTTCCTGAGATGGGACACAGAAACAAGAGGTCACAGTTGGAAGTTGAAGACTCCTGTGAGTCAAAGGAATGTTAGGAAGTATTTCTTCAGTCATAGAGTTGTCAGGCAGTGGAATAGCCTAGAAAGAGACGTAGTGGAGGCGGGAACCATACATAGTTTTAAGACGAGGTTTGATAAAGTTCATGGAGCAGGGAGAGAGAGGACCTAGTAGCAAACAGTGAAGAGGCGGGGCCAGGAGCTATGAATCGACCCCTGCAACCACAAACAGGTAAGTACCAATAGGTGAGTACACACACACACTATCATCAGTAAGATGCATACATAATTAAGAGAGTGTCAGATGACAGAAGAGCCGAGCCTAACTCTCCAGTAATTACTATGTTCCTCCCTATTGTCTCTAAGACGTTACCTTCCATATTTCTCCAGAGTTAATGTGTTCGGACTGCGCGGTTATGCCTAATTATCATGTGTCGGAATTCGTATATCCTCGAACCCAGAAATGTAGCCACAATCTTTGTTTTTTTATCATTTTTAACATAATTACTGTAGTCCTCACAAAAGTATCCATTGTATTGTAGAAGTTATAACACAAGGAGAAAGGTTGTGTGGGTACGTATTGACCTGTGTTCTTCAAGCATTCTTCTCTGTTTTGGGCTGGTGAAGGTACTGACTGGTGAAGGTACTGGCTGGTGAAGGGACTGACTGGTGAAGGTACTGGCTGGTGAAGGTACTGACTGGTGAAGGTACTGGCTGGTGAAGGTACTGACTGGTGAAGGTACTGGCTGGTGAAGGGACTGACTGGTGAAGGTACTGGCTGGTGAAGGTACTGGCTGGTGAAGGTACTGGCTGGTGAAGGTACTGGCTGGTGAAGGGACTGACTGGTGAAGGTACTGGCTGGTGAAGGTACTGGCTGGTGAAGGTACTGACTGATGAAGGTACTGGCTGGTGAAGGTACTGGCTGGTGAAGGTACTGGCTGGTGAAGGTACTGACTGGTGAAGGTACTGACTGATGAAGGTACTGGCTGGTGAAGGTACTGGCTGGTGAAGGTACTGACTGGTGAAGGTACTGACTGGTGAAGGTACTGACTGGTGAAGGTACTGACTGGTGAAGGTACTGACTGGTGAAGGTACTGACTGGTGAAGGTACTGACTGGTGAAGGTACTGACTGATGAAGGTACTGGCTGGTGAAGGTACTGACTGATGAAGGTACTGGCTGGTGAAGGTACTGGCTGGTGAAGGTACTGACTGGTGAAGGTACTGGCTGGTGAAGGTACTGACTGGTGAAGGTACTGGCTGGTGAAGGTACTGGCTGGTGAAGGTACTGGCTGGTGAAGGTACTGACTGGTGAAGGTACTGGCTGGTGAAGGTACTGGCTGGTGAAGGTACTGACTGGTGAAGGTACTGGCTGGTGAAGGTACTGGCTGTTGAAGGTACTGGCTGGTGAAGGTACTGGCTGGTGAAGGTACTGGCTGGTGAAGGTACTGGCTGGTGAAGGTACTGACTGGTGAAGGTACTGACTGGTGAAGGTACTGGCTGGTGAAGGTACTGACTGGTGAAGGTACTGGCTGGTGAAGGTACTGGCTGGTGAAGGTACTGGCTGGTGAAGGTACTGGCTGGTGAAGGTACTGACTGGTGAAGGTACTGACTGGTGAAGGTACTGGCTGGTGAAGGTACTGACTGGTGAAGGTACTGACTGGTGAAGGTACTGACTGGTGAAGGTACTGGCTGGTGAAGGTACTGGCTGGTGAAGGTACTGGCTGGTGAAGGTACTGACTGGTGAAGGTACTGACTGGTGAAGGTACTGGCTGGTGAAGGTACTGACTGGTGAAGGTGCTGACTGGTGAAGAGGCTGACTGGTGAAGATACTGACTGGTGAAGGTACTGACTGGTGAAGGTACTGACTGGTGAAGGGACTGACTGGTGAAGATACTGACTGGTGAAGGTACTGACTGATGAAGGTACTGACTGGTGAAGGTACTGACTGGTGAAGGTACTGACTGGTGAAGGTACTGACTGGTGAAGGTACTGACTGGTGAAGGTACTGACTGGTGAAGGTACTGACTGGTGAAGGTACTGACTGGTGAAGATACTGACTGGTGAAGGTACTGGCTGGTGAAGGTACTGACTGGTGAAGGTACTGACTGGTGAAAGTACTGACTGATGAAGGTACTGACTGGTGAAGGTACTGACTGGTGAAGGTACTGACTGGTGAAGGTACTGACTGGTGAAAGTACTGACTGATGAAGGTACTGACTGGTGAAGGTACTGACTGGTGAAGGTACTGACTGGTGAAGGTACTGACTGGTGAAGGTACTGACTGGTGAAGGTACTGACTGGTGAAGGTACTGACTGGTGAAGGTACTGACTGGTGAAGGTACTGACTGGTGAAGGTACTGACTGGTGAAGGTACTGACTGGTGAAGATACTGACTGGTGAAGGTACTGACTGGTGAAGGTACTGACTGGTGAAGGTACTGACTGGTGAAGGTACTGACTGGTGAAGGTACTGACTGGTAAAGATACTGGCTGGTGAAGGTACTGACTGGTGAAGGTACTGACTGGTGAAGGTACTGACTGGTAAAGATACTGACTGGTGAAGGTACTGACTGGTGAAGGTACTGACTGGTGAAGGTACTGACTGGTAAAGATACTGGCTGGTGAAGGTACTGACTGGTGAAGGTACTGACTGGTGAAGGTACTGACTGGTAAAGATACTGACTGGTGAAGGTACTGACTGGTGAAGGTACTGACTGGTGAAGGTACTGACTGGTGAAGATACTGACTGGTGAAGGTACTGACTGGTAATGATACTGACTGGTGAAGGTACTGACTGGCGTAACTTTTCCACAAAGAAGTTATCCAATTATTATACATGTGTCTAGTTGGTCAACCTGTTGGTTCTCTGAATCAGTTATCTACACTCACCTATATCTGGTAGGAGGGACAGATTCACAGCTCCTGACTCCGTCTCTTCGCTTGTCGCTGCTAGATCCACTCTCCCAGCTGCCTGAGTCTTGCCTCTCCTCTTCTTAAAGCTATGTATGGATCCTACCTCTACACATTATTCTCCAGATTTTCCACTTCCTGACAACTTTAAGACTGAGAAATACTTCCATATATCCCTCTGACTCAGAAGAGTCAGAGGGATGTTTACCTTGTCAGTTCCTCTCAGTATTTTTCAGGTCGTTATCATATCTTTCCCTAGTACTCCAGTGTCATCAGACTGTTTCCTAAACTCTTCTCATACGACATAGCTCTTGGACTAGTCTTGCTGCAAGCCTCTGCACTTTCTCCATTTTTTAAATGCTTGACCATGTTTGCGTTCCACACTACTGCAAACTCCAATAGGGGCCTGACATATACAGTGTACAGTGTCTTGAATAACTCCTTGTGTGTGTGTGTGTGTGTGTGTGTGTGTGAGAGAGAGAGAGAGAGAGAGAGAGAGAGAGAGAGAGAGAGAGAGAGAGAGAGAGAGAGGGAGGGAGAGAGACTCAAACCTGATAACCCAGATAGGGAGCCAAGGCCGGGTCACCACTACTTGGAAAAGACCCGGGCCGGGAGAATACCGGCGAATAAAAAAAAATAAAAAAAAACTGATAACAATCGGTCCATATCTTATCTGTCAATTATACCAAGTTACTGAAATCAGCCGCCGGAGGCATGTGATGATGAGGTCTGTGGTTGTCCCAGTGGTCCGGCCCAGGACTATCCTGGTCTCCCACCCAGGACTATCCTGGTCTCCCCACCCAGGACTATCCTGGTCTCCCACCCAGGACTATCCTGGTCTCCCCACCCAGGACTATCCTGGTCTCCCCACCCAGGACTATCCTGGTCTCCCCCACACACCCTCTCATACATGGCACAACACATGACCCCCAAATTACTATCAGTCGTGCGGTTATAGTAAAGAATTAAGGAAGAGAAAGGAATAGGAGGAAAAAAGACGAGAGAAACCCAAGCATTGGCAGGAAGAGAGATGACGCAGGATAATTACTGAGAACAGAAAACCTGTTTTCAAGTCTGATTCACGTCTCTTGCTCAGATTTCCTCCCCTTGACTTAGATACTTAAGTTGGTATCATAGGAGTGGCATATAAAGTCGATTTTTTTAATGGTAAAAAACATCATTCGGCGAGAATCCGTCGACCAATTCTCCAGTGCTAATATGTCCAAATGTTAGTGTTTATGAACGTTGAGTTTATCCCTCTCGTCAAGTATATTGGTGTTAAACCTTGCTAAAATATTGTGTTAAACACAGAATTTGCGTTCTCTGCTATTTTGGGAATCAAGTCGTTGTTATTTGGTAACAACTACTGGGCTGTGTGGTTAATAAACCTCACACAGTTTAATCGCAATATAGTAAACTCCGTCCTGTCTAGCGCTTTATTATGTGCAGTTGAAGAATTAGACGTTTGTGCAACATTTCGGGAATCTTTAAGAAAACATTTCGCCAGCCAGTGGCTTCTTAAGTCCAATACAGAGAAGAACAGTGAAAGATGAGGAGGAGTTTGAGGTAATCAGTCCCTCAGGCTGGAGTCGAGGTGCTCAGTTCATCAATCTTGAGAAAACTACAGTATATGCTCGGAGAAGTGACTTATATACTGCAGGCAGATGAGTAGAAGCAGGAGGAGGCGGAGTCACCATTGGACAAATCCAATACTGTAAGTAGGTCATCGCCTGTAAGTTAGACAAATGTTTCATTATTCAACTCGTCGGCTTTCTAAGCCATTTTTATCACACAGTATGTGTAGTCCAGAGAATAAAAGCGATCTATGGAAGGAGGTTTGTCTTAGAGGACAAAACTATGGCCTTGTTGACGTTACTGCAAGGAGACTATTGGATGGGCCAGTTTTGGAAAATTCTTACATCACTACCACGAGGAACGAATACGTAGAAAGATCAATGAAAATATAAGAAGCGTCTGGCAAACACAGAGAAAGAAAGCATTAGAGAAAACAGTGGCTGTAGTGGGTCACTAAATTCTTCCCAGAAGACATAACACCAGGCAAATGTCTCTCACCTTGCTGGTTCCAGCGGTTCTCTCTCTCTTATGTTCCATCTTTCTATCTTATATATCTTACTAACATTGTCTGTGTTCCTCTCCCATGTTCACCTTCCTCTGAGATGTGTCTGATAGCACAAGCTTCAGGGATGAGTATGGTAACACCAACCTCAGAGACATGTCTGGTAGCACCATCCTCAGAAACATGTCTGGTAGCACCATCCTCAGAGACATGTCTGGTAGCACCATCCTCAGAGACATGTCTGGTAGCACCATCCTCAGAGACATGTCTGGTAGCACCATCCTCAGAGACATGTCTGGTAGCACCATCCTCAGAGACATGTCTGGTAGCACCATCCTCAGAGACATGTCTGGTAGCACCATCCTCAGAGACATGTCTGGTAGCACCATCCTCAGAGACATGTCTGGTAGCACCATCCTCAGAGACATGTCTGGTAGCACCATCCTCAGAAACATGTCTGGTAGCACCATCCTCAGAGACATGTCTGGTAGCACCATCCTCAGAGACATGTCTGTTAGCACCATCCTCAGAGACATGTCTGGTAGCACCATCCTCAGAGACATGTCTGTTAGCACCATCCTCAGAGACATGTCTGGTAGCACCATCCTCAGAGACATGTCTGGTAGCACCATCCTCAGAGACATGTCTGGTAGCACCATCCTCAGAGACATGTCTGGTAGCACCATCCTCAGAAACATGTCTGGTAGCACCATCCTCAGAGACATGTCTGGTAGCACCATCCTCAGAGACATGTCTGGTAGCACCATCCTCAGAGACATGTCTGGTAGCACCATCCTCAGAGACTTGTCTGGTAGCACCATCCTCAGAGACATGTCTGGTAGCACCATCCTCAGAGTCATGTCTGGTAGCACCATTATCAGAGACATGTCTGGTAGCACCATCCTCAGAGACATGTCTGGTAGCACCATCCTCAGAGACATGTCTGGTAGCACCATCCTCAGAGACATGTCTGGTAGCACCATCCTCAAAGACATGTCTGGTAGCACCATCCTCAGAGACATGTCTGGTAGCACCGTCCTCAGAGACATGTATTGAAGCACCATCATCAAAGACATGTCTGGTAGCACCATCCTCAAAGACATGTCTGGTAGCACCATCCTCAAAGACATGTCTGGTAGCACCATCCTCAGAGACATGTCTGGTAGCACCATCCTCAGAGACATGTCTGGTAGCACCATCCTCAGAGACATGTCTGGTAGCACCATCCTCAGAGACATGTCTGGTAGCACCATCCTCAGAGACATGTCTGGTAGCACCATCCTCAGAGACATGTCTGGTAGCACCATCCTCAGAGACATGTCTGGTAGCACCATCCTCAGAGACATGTCTGGTAGCACCATCCTCAGAGACATGTCTGGTAGCACCATCCTCAGAGACATGTCTGGTAGCACCATCCTCAGAGACATGTCTGGTAGCACCATCCTCAGAGACATGTCTGGTAGCACCATCCTCAGAGACATGTCTGGTAGCACCATCCTCAAAGACATGTCTGGTAGCACCATCCTCAAAGACATGTCTGGTAGCACCATCCTCAGAGACATGTCTGGTAGCACCATCCTCAGAGACATGTCTGGTAGCACCATCCTCAGAGACATGTCTGGTAGCACCATCCTCAAAGACATGTCTGGTAGCACCATCCTCAGAGACATGTCTGGTAGCACCATCCTCAGAGACATGTCTGGTAGCACCATCCTCAGAGACATGTCTGGTAGCACCATCCTCAGAGACATGTCTGGTAGCACCATCTTCAGATACATGTCTGGTAGCACCATCCTCAGAAACATGTCTGGTAGCACCATCCTCAGACATGTCTGGTAGCACCATCCTCAAAGACATGTCTGGTAGCACCATCCTCAGAGACATGTCTGGTAGCACCATCCTCAGAGACATGTCTGGTAGCACCATCCTCAGAGACATGTCTGGTAGCACCATCCTCAGAGACATGTCTGGTAGCACCATCCTCAGAGACATGTCTGGTAGCACCATCCTCAAAGACATGTCTGGTAGCACCATCCTCAGAGACATGTCTGGTAGCACCATCCTCAGAGACATGTCTGGTAGCACCATCCTCAGAGACATGTCTGGTAGCACCATCCTCAGAGACTTGTCTGGTAGCACCATCCTCAGAGACATGTCTGGTAGCACCATCCTCAGAGACATGTCTGGTAGCACCATCCTCAGAGACATGTCTGGTAGCACCATCCTCAGAGACGGTAGATGTGTGTTGGGTAATTATTGTCCCAATTACAATCCTGTAACAACACCCACATCGTTCATATCCGCTAGAGAGTTAATAATTATTCCAGGGCTATTACTGGAAAAACCTATTACAAAGCCACAAGCAGACTAGATACTAGAGAGAGAATCAGTGTTCTAGTATTCCCCGATAGACATCTAATAGATATCGTATTTGTAAGAACTGATATAAAGTAGAGGATTGTAGGCACACAGGAATCAGATTCTTAAACTTAAAAAGAAAAAACTTCGTTAAGTTCCATAATTCTTAAGGATAATACGAAGTAAACATCACTGAGTAATTTATTTAATTTGTTTCTACTATTGTAACTATTATTTCCAATAAAAGGAAGGACAGTATAAATGCTTTTGTTGGTGTAGTGGCGGGATCTTCTGATGGCATCAAAACTTTATTCATTTGTTTACTAATATAGGTACAGAAAACAAAAATTTACGTGGAAAATCTTTCTGGTTCTGAAACAGATGTAATAAATTGTAATTATTGATGAAAGTTGCTATAGTCTGAACATATCTATTATAGTTACAAAATTTGTTATTCAGGTTATGCAAATTTCAGTGTACTCTAGCTATGCACAACAATGTACTCCAGTTACATCAATTTCAGACAGTAATGCAAACGTACTCAACCTCAGACGACTGCATTTTTTTTCTTTCTATAACACGAGCCATTAAACAGTTAGGTTGACAGGCTCAGTAGGTTAGGTTAGGTTAGGTTAGGTTAGGTTAGGTTAGGTTAGGTTAGGTTAGGTTAGGTTAGGTTAGGTTAGGTTAGGTTAGGTTAGGTTAGGTTATTTAAGATTCGTCAGGAAACAGGACAAGTATTTCCTGACGCTGGTCTTAGTCATATGATGACCCACCGTTGGAGCTTTTCGTCATTTGACCGAAGCCTTCCACTGGCTTACCGGTCCACCCCTTCAAAAATAAGGGCTATATATAATGAACTTATGGGCTCAGTAAGTCTCCTGCTTTTCCACAAAATTCCCATTATTTCCCCCATTTCCCACAATGCTCTCAAGGATTCTTGGTATGTATTTTACACTGTCAGTGTATCTCTCCTTCTCTTCCAGTTAATATTTTATGTTATTTAATACTTCCAACACTTCTTGAACATTTCCAGCTGATTTACGTATCTCCTGGAAGATATTTACCATTTTTCCGAGCAAGTGATATAGAAACTCACACTCTCAAGGAACTCACTCTCTCAAGAAACTCACACTCTCAAGGAGCTCACTCGCTCAAAGAACTCACACTCTCAAGGAACTCACACTCTCAAGGAACTCACACTCTCAAGGAACTCACACTCTCAAGGAACTCACACTCTCATGGAACTCACTCTCTCAAGAAACTCACACTCTCAAGGAGCTCACACTCTCAAGGAACTCACACTCTCAAGGAACTCACACTCTCAAGGAACTCACACTCTCAAGGAACTCACACTCTCAAGAAACTCACACTCTCAAGGAACTCACACTCTCAAGGAACTCACACTCTCATGGAACTCACTCTCTCAAGAAACTCACACTCTCAAGGAGCTCACTCGCTCAAAGAACTCACACTCTCAAGGAACTCACACTCTCAAGGAACTCACACTCTCAAGGAACTCACACTCTCAAGGAACTCACACTCTCATGGAACTCACTCTCTCAAGAAACTCACACTCTCAAGGAGCTCACACTCTCAAGGAACTCACACTCTCAAGGAACTCACACTCTCAAGGAACTCACACTCTCAAGGAACTCACACTCTCAAGAAACTCACACTCTCAAGGAACTCACACTCTCAAGGAACTCACACTCTCATGGAACTCACTCTCTCAAGAAACTCACACTCTCAAGGAGCTCACACTCTCAAGGAACTCACACTCTCAAGGAACTCACACTCTCAAGGAACTCACACTCTCAAGGAACTCACACTCTCAAGGAACTCACACTCTCAAGGAACTCACACTCTCAAGGAACTCACACTCTCAAGGAACTCACACTCTCAAGGAACTCACACTCTCAAGGAACTCACACTCTCAAGGAACTCACACTCTCAAGGAACTCACACTCTCAAGGAACTCACACTCTCAAGGAACTCACACTCTCAAGGAACTCACACTCTCAAGGAACTCACACTCTCAAGGAACTCACACTCTCAAGGAACTCACACTCTCAATTAACTCATACTTTCATACCATATACTTTATATGTTCCCTATATGTTGCATTACAGTCATGCAGATAGTCGTGCTGTAAAGTTATACACGTTCTCGTGCACTCCAGTGTGTGCACTTATTTAATGAACTTATTCACACTTTTGTGAACTCTCGTTATGTACATATTAGTGCACACTTAATATATACTCGCCTTCAAAGTAAATATTTCTTCGCGTGTACAATGTACACCGGGATTCGTTCATAAAAGCAACGACCACACTGAGTGTCAAGGTTGACGATTATTCCTCGACACAAAAACAACGACCATTCTCAGTGTCAAGATTTACCATTATCCCTCAACACAAAAACAACGACCCCACTCGGTGTCAAGGTTGACCATTATTCCTTAACACAAAAACAACGACCACACTCGGTGTCAAGGTTGACGATTATTCCTCGACACAAAAACAACGACCATTCTCAGTGTCAAGATTTACCATTATCCCTCAACACAAAAACAACGACCCCACTCGGTGTCAAGGTTGACCATTATTCCTTAACACAAAAACAACGACCACACTCGGTGTCAAGGTTGACCATTATTCCTTAACACAAAAACAACGACCACACTCGGTGTCAAGGTTGACGATTATTCCTCGACACAAAAACAACGACCATTCTCAGTGTCAAGATTTACCATTATCCCTCAACACAAAAACAACGACCACACTGAGTGTCAAGGTTGACGATTATCCCTCAACACAAAAACAACGACCCCAGTCGGTGTCAAGGTTTAGGTCATTAGCGATGTCCATTCTTCCTGGTGTTGTTAAACTCCCTACAAGATTAACATAAACATGCACCGCCGACACCACCACTTTCCAAACTGTTTGTTAACGTGAGTAAACTGGGTAATGCTAAGTTTCATGCCTGCTAAAGTGGGAACCATAAAATTATAACGAACGTGTAGGTAATGTTCAGCCCCGTGTGAGTGTGTGTGTGTTTGTGTGTACTCACTTATTTGTACTCACCTATTTGAGGTTGCACGGGTCGATTCATAGCTCCTGGTCCCGCCTCTTCACTGGTCGCTACTATGTCCTCTCTCTCCCTCCTCCATGAGCTTTATCAAATCTCTTCTTAAAACCATGTATGGTTCCTGGTCAGTTCCTCGCAGTATTTTATATGTCGTTATCATGTCTCCCCTAACCCTGTACTCACCTAGTTGTACTCACCTAGTTGAGGTTGCGGGGGTCGAGTCCGAGCTCCTGGCCCCGCCTCTTCACTGATCGCTACTAGGTCACTCTCCCTGAGCCGTGAGCTTTATCGTACCTCTGCTTAAAGCTATGTATGGATCCTGCCTCCACTACATCGCTTCCCAAACTATTCCACTTACTGACTACTCTGTGGCTGAAGAAATACTTCCTAACATCCCTGTGATTCATCTGTGTCTTTAGCTTCCAACTGTGTCCCCTTGTTACTGTGTCCAATCTCTGGAACATCCTGTTTTTGTCCACCTTGTCAATTCCTCTCAGTATTTTGTATGTCGTTATCATGTCCCCCCTATCTCTCCTGTCCTCCAGTGTCGTCAGGTTGATTTCCCTTAACCTCTCCTCGTAGGACATACCTCTTAGCTCTGGGACTAGTCTTGTTGCAAACCTTTGCACTTTCTCTAGTTTCTTTACGTGCTTGGCTAGGTGTGGGTTCCAAACTGGTGCCGCATACTCCAATATGGGCCTAACGTATACGGTGTACAGGGTCCTGAACGATTCCTTATTAAGATGTCGGAATGCTGTTCTGAGGTTTGCTAGGCGCCCATATGCTGCAGCAGTTATTTGGTTGATGTGCGCTTCAGGAGATGTGCCTGGTGTTATACTCACCCCAAGATCTTTTTCCTTGAGTGAGGTTTGTAGTCTCTGACCCCCTAGACTGTACTCCGTTTGCGGCCTTCTTTGCCCTTCCCCAATCTTCATGACTTTGCACTTGGTGTGTGTGTGTGTATGTGTGTGTGTGTGTGTGTGTGTGTGTGTGTGTGTGTGTGTGTGTGTATGTGTGTGTGTGTATGTGTGTGTGTGTGTGTGTGTGTGTGTGTGTGTGTGTGTGTGTGTGTGTGTGTGTGTGTGTGTGTGTGTGTGTGTGTGTGTGTGTGTGTGTGTGTGTGTTTGGAAATAGAGCCAAGCTTCTAATACTTAAACTTCAATATTAAGTCTCAATTAAGTTTGCTTTAATATTTTGATACTTAAATCACTAACTTTTTTTTTCAACGATCCGGCAGTATCCCACCGAGGCAGGGTGACCTAAAAAGAAAAACGTATGTTTCTCTTAAATTTAGTAATGTGTATAGGAGAAGGGGGTTATGAGGCCTGGTCACAGACCGGGCCGAGGGGGCGTTAACCCCCGGAACCCTCTCCAGGTAAACTCCAGGTATACTCCAGGTATACTAGCCCCTTACTGCCGGCATATAAGTCGCCTCTTACGACACTCAAGGCTTACGGAGGAAGAGTTCTGTTCCACCTCCCCGTGGACTAAAACACTATCACCTGCAAACTATTGCACAACGCTACTAATAAAGAAGACCTTTCGAAAAATCTTCTTTATTAGCTCATAGGTGACTGAGTTAAGACGTTTAGTTTGTCATTAAACTTATCTCTACCTTTGATATGCTAGATTTTAGTTATCGTTTCTGCTGTGTCGGGTGTCAGTCAACGCTCGCACATGCACAGCCTCGCGCTCTGTCAGCCATGATCAAACTCGCCTTTGGATATAATCCAGGTGTCTACAGCGTCAGGGATCTGGTGTGTTTCTCTCTAGACTGGTGTCCTGACACCCATCCATTCCCACCCACCCACAATATTTTTCTTTGACTTATAAAAAAATGCATTGTTTTCGTGGTTTTACTGTTTATGTATATATATATATATATATATATATATATATATATATATATATATATATATATATATATATATATATATATATATATATATATATATATATATATATATATATATATATATATATATATATATATGTATATCCCAGAGTAAATTGTAAAAAATTACTTTGAAATCATAGATTTTTTTGACGTGGTAATAAAATACTTATCAACTTTTTGGCAGCTTAGAATTTTTTGTTCATGTATGAAAATATTTCCTTTAAAAATGTAAACTTTAAATAAGTTTAGGGATTTAAAGAATATTTGTAGGTGGAAGTTCAGTAATTTCTAAGTATTTCATTATGATAAAGTTGGTAGAATTACCGACAATATGTAAAGTAAAAGGACACAAGTGCAACTAATGTGACATTTATTGTGGCAACGTTTCGCTCTCCAGGAGCTTTATCAAGCCATTACAAACAATACATGGACACAGAGGGTATATAAAGGCTCTGAGTGAGGTGCAATACTAGTGAGGTACCATTTCGATGTTCACTAGTGGTAGTAGTAGTAGTAGTAGTAGTAGTAGTAGTAGTAGTAGTAGTAGTAGTAGTAGTAGTGACAAAAGTAATACAATATGGTAGAGCAATTAATTCGTACATGAGTAAAAGGATATAAAAGCTATTACTTGGGTAACATAAAAATAGGTTGGACAAATATAGACTGGAAAGAGGCAGCTTGTTTCAGTGTTCACTCTCTGTAATGTGCTTTGTGTAGTATAACAGGAGAGACTATGTGATGGCAGGGTTTACTGTTTTCAGGAGGATTCTTGCTAAGACTTCAGAGATGGTGAAGCTGCCGTTATTTTGTTTAATTGTATTCGAAACAGCGATCAGTGCTATTCGAGGCACTTGCGTCTGCGGAAATTAGTTTCTTTGATCACTAATTGGGCGTCTCTGAATTTCATGAGATGATTGGTGGAATTTCGGTGTTGTACACAGGCGTTGTTCAAGTTATCGTTCCTACATGCGTAAATGTGTTCATTGAGGCGGGTGTCAAGGTTTCTTGCTGTTTCACCTACGTAAATCTTGTCACAGCCTCCACAGGGTATAGTGTAAACTCCTGCATTGACTGGTTCGTGGTGCTTGGATTTTGTCCTGGTTAGATTCTTTATTGAAGTGCTAGAAGCGATGGCGACTCTGGTGTTAGCTTGTGAAAGTACTTTTGAGACGTTCAGTGCAACCTGGCTGTTGGGAAGAATTATAACTTTGTTGGGAGTGGTGTTGGTGCGTGGAGAATTAATGATCTGAAGAGCTCTTTTCTTGCAGTCTTTGATGAAAAAAGAAGGAAAATGTAACTCAGTGAATGTTTGGTGAATGTATGTACATTCCTCGTCAAGAAACTCAGGACTACAAATTCGGTATTATGCTCTTAGGAAAAACCCGATGATGATGCCTCTTTTGGTCTTGGTATCTTGACTGAAATAGAAGTGTGTGAGATCATTTTTATTGGTGGGTTTCCGATAAACTTGAAATCTTAGGTTGTTGTCTACTTTGTGAATGAGGACAAGCTACCTTTCCTCGACGTCCTCATTCACAAAGTAGACAACAACCTAAGATTTCAAGTTTATCGGAAACCTACCAATAAAAATGATCTCACACACTTCTATTCCAGTCAAGATACCAAGACCAAAAGAGGCATCATCATCGGGTTTTTCCTAAGAGCATAATACCGAATTTGTAGTCCTGAGTTTCTTGACGAGGAATGTACATACATTCACCAAACATTCACTGAGTTACATTTTCCTTCTTTTTTCATCAAAGACTGCAAGAAAAGAGCTCTTCAGATCATTAATTCTCCACGCATCAACACCACTCCCAACAAAGTTATAATTCTTCCCAACAGCCAGGTTGCACTGAACGTCTCAAAAGTACTTTCACAAGCTAACACCAGAGTCGCCATCGCTTCTAGCACTTCAATAAAGAATCTAACCAGGACAAAATCCAAGCACCACGAACCAGTCAATGCAGGAGTTTACACTATAACCTGTGGAGGCTGTGACAAGATTTACGTAGGTGAAACAGCAAGAAACCTTGACACCCGCCTCAATGAACACATTTACGCATGTAGGAACGATAACTTGAACAACGCCTTTGTACAACACCGAAATTCCACCAATCATCTCATGAAATTCAGAGACGCCCAATTAGTGATCAAAGAAACTAATTTCCGCAGACGCAAGTGCCTCGAATAGCACTGATCGCTGTTTCGAATACAATTAAACAAAATAACGGCAGCTTCACCATCTCTGAAGTCTTAGCAAGAATCCTCCTGAAAACAGTAAACCCTGCCATCACATAGTCTCTCCTGTTATACTACACAAAGCACATTACAGAGAGTGAACACTGAAACAAGCTGCCTCTTTCCAGTCTATATTTGTCCAACCTATTTTTATGTTACCCAAGTAATAGCTTTTATATCCTTTTACTCATGTACGAATTAATTGCTCTACCATATTGTATTACTTTTGTCACTACTACTACTACTACTACTACTACTACTACTACTACTACTACTACTACTACTACTACTACTACTACTACTACTACTACTACTACTACCACTAGTGAACATCGAAATGGTACCTCACTAGTATTGCACCTCACTCTGAGCCTTTATATACCCTCTGTGTTCAGGTATTGTTTGTAATGGCTTGATAAAGCTCCTGGAGAGCGAAACGTTGCCACAATAAATGTCACATTAGTTGCACTTGTGTCTTTTTACTTTACATTTCATTATGAAGAGAAACTTGAATCCAGAGAGATAGTGACATCCAGAGAGATAGTGACATCCAGAGAGATAGTGACATCCAGAGAGATAGTGACATCCAGAGAGATAGTGACATCCAGAGAGGTAGTGAAATCCAGAGAGATAGTGACATCCAGAGAGATAGTGACATCCAGAGAGATAGTGACATCCAGAGAGGTAGTGACATCCAGAGAGGTAGTGACATCCAGAGAGATAGTGACATCCAGAGAGGTAGTGACATCCAGAGAGATAGTGACATCCAGAGAGATAGTGACATCCAGAGAGGTAGTGACATCCAGAGAGGTAGTGACATCCAGAGAGATAGTGACATCCAGAGAGATAGTGACATCCAGAGAGGTAGTGACATCCAGAGAGATAGTGACATCCAGAGAGGTAGTGACATCCAGAGAGATAGTGACATCCAGAGAGATAGTGACATCCAGAGAGATAGTGACATCCAGAGAGGTAGTGACATCCAGAGAGATAGTGACATCCAGAGAGATAGTGACATCCAGAGAGGTAGTGACATCCAGAGAGGTAGTGACATCCAGAGAGATAGTGACATCCAGAGAGATAGTGACATCCAGAGAGATAGTGACATCCAGAGAGGTAGTGACATCCAGAGAGATAGTGACATCCAGAGAGGTAGTGACATCCAGAGAGATAGTGACATCCAGAGAGATAGTGACATCCAGAGAGGTAGTGACATCCAGAGAGGTAGTGACATCCAGAGAGATAGTGACATCCAGAGAGGTAGTGACATCCAGAGAGGTAGTGACATCCAGAGAGGTAGTGACATCCAGAGAGGTAGTGACATCCAGAGAGATAGTGACATCCAGAGAGGTAGTGACATCCAGAGAGATAGTGACATCCAGAGAGGTAGTGACATCCAGAGAGATAGTGACATCCAGAGAGGTAGTGACATCCAGAGAGGTAGTGACATCCAGAGAGATAGTGACATCCAGAGAGATAGTGACATCCAGAGAGATAGTGACATCCAGAGAGATAGTGACATCCAGAGAGATAGTGACATCCAGAGAGATAGTGACATCCAGAGAGGTAGTGACATCCAGAGAGATAGTGACACCCAGAGAGAGAGTGACATCCAGAGAGGTAGTGACAACCAGAGAGATAGTGACATCCAGAGAGATAGTGACATCCAGAGAGGTAGTGACATCCAGAGAGATAGTGACATCCAGAGAGATAGTGACATCCAGAGAGGTAGTGACATCCAGAGAGGTAGTGACATCCAGAGAGATAGTGACATCCAGAGAGGTAGTGACATCCAGAGAGTTAGTGACATCCAGAGAGATAGTGACATCCAGAGAGGTAGTGACATCCAGAGAGGTACTGACATCCAGAGAGATAGTGACATCCAGAGAGATAGTGACATCCAGAGAGGTAGTGACATCCAGAGAGGTACTGACATCCAGAGAGATAGTGACATCCAGAGAGATAGTGACATCCAGAGAGATAGTGACATCCAGAGAGATAGTGACATCCAGAGAGGTAGTGACATCCAGAGAGATAGTGACATCCAGAGAGATAGTGACATCCAGAGAGATAGTGACATCCAGAGAGATAGTGACATCCAGAGAGATAGTGACATCCAGAGAGGTAGTGACATCCAGAGAGATAGTGACATCCAGAGAGGTAGTGACATCCAGAGAGGTAGTGACATCCAGAGAGATAGTGACATCCAGAGAGGTAGTGACATCCAGAGAGGTACTGACATCCAGAGAGATAGTGACATCCAGAGAGATAGTGACATCCAGAGAGGTAGTGACATCCAGAGAGGTACTGACATCCAGAGAGATAGTGACATCCAGAGAGACAGTGACATCCAGAGAGACAGTGACATCCAGAGAGACAGTGACATCCAGAGAGACAGTGACATCCAGAAAGATAGTGACATCCAGAAAGATAGTGACATGCAGAGAGATAGTGACATCCAGAGAGATAGTGACGTCCAGAGAGATAGTGACATCCAGAAAGATAGTGACATCCAGAGAGATAGTAACGTCCAGAGAGATAGTGACATCCAGATAGTGACGTCCAGAGAGACAGTGACATCCAGAGAGATAGTGACGTCCAGAGAGATAGTGACATCCAGAGAGACAGTGACGTCCAGAAAGATAGTGACATCAAGAAAGATAGTGACATCCAGAAAGATAGTGACATCCAGAGAGATAGTGACGTCCAGAGAGATAGTGACATCCAGAAAGACAGTTACATCCAGAGAGATAGTAACGTCCAGAGAGATAGTGACATCCAGAGAGGTAGTGACGTCCAGAGAGACAGTGACATCCAGAGAGATAGTGACGTCCAGAGAGATAGTGACATCCAGAGAGATAGTGACGTCCAGAGAGGTAGTGACATCCAGAGAGATAGTGACGTCCAGAGAGACAGTGACATCCAGAAAGATAGTGACATCCAGAGAGATAGTGACGTCCAGAGAGATAGTGACGTCCAGAGAGATAGTGACGTCCAGAGAGATAGTGACATCCAGAGAGATAGGGACGTCCAGAGAGAGAGTGACGTCCAGAGAGATAGTGACATCCAGAGAGATAGTGACGTCCAGAGAGATAGTGACATCTAGAGAGATGGTGATCCACATAGTATCATCTACAGAGATGGTGACATCCACAGAGACAGTATCACACACAGAGATAGTGACATCCACAGAGACAGTATCACCCACAGAGATAGTGACATCCACAGAGACAGTATCATTTACAGAGATAGTGACATCCACAGAGACAGTATCATCCCTAGAGATAGTGACATCCACAGAGACAGTATCATCTACAGAGATAGTGACATCCACAGAGACAGATATCATCTACAGAGATAGTGACATCCACAGAGACAGTATCATCTACAGAGATAGTGACATCCACAGAGACAGTATCATCTACAGAGATAGTGACATCCACAGAGACAGTATCATTTACAGAGATAGTGACATCCACAGAGACAGTATCATCTACAGAGATAGTGACATCCACAGAGACAGTATCATCTACAGAGATAGTGACATCCACAGAGACAGTATCCTCTACAGAGATAGTGACATCCACAGAGACAGTATCAACTACAGAGATAGTGACATCCACAGAGACAGTATCAACTACAGAGATAGTGACATCCACAGAGACAGTATCAACTACAGAGATAGTGACATCCACAGAGACAGTATCAACTACAGAGATAGTGACATCCACAGAGACAGTATCAACTACAGAGATAGTGACATCCACAGCCACTAATATCAGAAATCAACATACATGGCAGCCCAGGTAGTAGACACCAGGTAGTAGACACCAGGTAGTAGACACCAGGTAGTAGACAGCCCAGGTAGTAGACACCAGGTAGTAGACACCAGGTAGTAGACACCAGCTAGTAGACACCAGGTAGTAGACACCAGGTAGTAGACACCAGGTAGTAGACACCAGGTAGTAGACACCAGGTAGTAGACACCAGGTAGTAGACACCAGGTAGTAGACACCAGGTAGTAGACACCAGGTAGTAGACACCAGGTAGTAGACACCAGGTAGTAGACACCAGGTAGTAGACAGCCCAGGTAGTAGACACCAGGTAGTAGACACCAGGTAGTAGACACCAGCTAGTAGACACCAGGTAGTAGACACCAGGTAGTAGACACCAGGTAGTAGACACCAGGTAGTAGACACCAGGTAGTAGACACCAGGTAGTAGACACCAGGTAGTAGACACCAGGTAGTAGACAGCCCAGGTAGTAGACACCAGGTAGTAGACACCAGGTAGTAGACACCAGGTAGTAGACAGCCCAGGTAGTAGACACCAGGTAGTAGACACCAGGTAGTAGACACCAGCTAGTAGACACCAGGTAGTAGACACCAGGTAGTAGACACCAGGTAGTAGACACCAGGTAGTAGACACCAGGTAGTAGACACCAGGTAGTAGACACCAGGTAGTAGACACCAGGTAGTAGACACCAGGTAGTAGACACCAGGTAGTAGACAGCCCAGGTAGTAGACACCAGGTAGTAGACACCAGGTAGTAGACACCAGCTAGTAGACACCAGGTAGTAGACACCAGGTAGTAGACACCAGGTAGTAGACACCAGGTAGTAGACACCAGGTAGTAGACAGCCCAGGTAGTAGACACCAGGTAGTAGACACCAGGTAGTAGACACCAGCTAGTAGACACCAGGTAGTAGACACCAGGTAGTAGACACCAGGTAGTAGACACCAGGTAGTAGACACCAGGTAGTAGACACCAGGTAGTAGACACCAGGTAGTAGACACCAGGTAGTAGACACCAGGTAGTAGACACCAGGTAGTAGACACCAGGTAGTAGACAGCCCAGGTAGTAGACACCAGGTAGTAGACACCAGGTAGTAGACACCAGCTAGTAGACACCAGGTAGTAGACACCAGGTAGTAGACACCAGGTAGTAGACACCAGGTAGTAGACACCAGGTAGTAGACACCAGGTAGTAGACACCAGGTAGTAGACACCAGGTAGTAGACACCAGGTAGTAGACAGCCCAGGTAGTAGACACCAGGTAGTAGACACCAGGTAGTAGACACCAGGTAGTAGACAGCCCAGGTAGTAGACACCAGGTAGTAGACACCAGGTAGTAGACACCAGGTAGTAGACACCAGGTAGTAGACACCAGGTAGTAGACACCAGGTAGTAGACACCAGGTAGTAGACACCAGGTAGTAGACACCAGGTAGTAGACACCAGGTAGTAGACACCAGGTAGTAGACACCAGGTAGTAGACACCAGGTAGTAGACAGCCCAGGTAGTAGACACCAGGTAGTAGACACCAGGTAGTAGACACCAGCTAGTAGACACCAGGTAGTAGACACCAGGTAGTAGACACCAGGTAGTAGACACCAGGTAGTAGACACCAGGTAGTAGACACCAGGATAAAACTTTACTCAGGGACTTGTAATGAGCATAAAAAACCGAATCAATAATTGACAAGAATAGACCTGCCTAGTATGGGCCAGTAGGCCTAGTACAGTGTTCCTCCATCATTATGTCCTTATTGCTCAATAACACAAGCTTCTCAAAATATCCCACAAGAAACAAAAAACGGGAAGATGTATAACAAATTCGAACGATTTCATCAAAAAAAAATAAATCTTTGTACAGTAACATTCACTATAGCGGAAATAATTGTGAAATAATTATCACAAAACATAAGAATAATTCAGTTTATAATTTTTCCTATTATTAAAATTAGCCATTTAATAATAAACGTCTAAACTGTCGTACATAAAAATTAAATATTATCGTATCTTCTCCATTAAGAACCATTTTAACACGAGATTTTTTTATCTGCTCAAGATAAAACCAAATTATCTTGGTGTATAATAATGGTTATAACCATAAGCATAATTCTGAAGGAAGTGGAGGGGTAAGCCAGTGGAAGGCCTCGGTCAGATGACCAAAAGCTCCAGCTGCGGGTCGTTATAAGACTAAGACCAGAGAAAGGAAACACTTGTCCTGTTTCCTGACAGATCTTACTTAACCTAACCCTTGGTGTGTCTCCTCCCATGTAGGTCCTTCCCAGGTAGGTCCCTCTCAGGCAGGTACCTCCCAGGTAGGTCCCTCCCTGGTAGGTCCCACCCAGGTAGGACCCTCTCAGGTAGGTCCCACCCAGGTAGGTCCCTCCCAGGTAGGTCCCACCCAGGTAAGTCCCACCCAGGTAGGTCCCACCAAGGTAGGTCCCACCCAGATAGGTCCCTCCCAGGTAGGTCCCACCTGGGTAGGTCCCACCCAGGTAGGTCCCACCTGGGTAGGTCCCACCCAGATAGGTCCCTCCCAGGTAGGACCCTCTTAGGTAGGTCCCACCCAGGTAGGTCCTGCTGATAAACACGCAACTAAGGGTAGCAAAGACATACTTCAGAAGCCCCGCATTCTAAATAGGTCTCGTTGAAATAGTTGGTTCCTGTGCTCAATTTTCCACGGTGAGAAGACCAAGACATGGGCCAGTAATTGGCCACACCCGGCGGGTTTTGATCTCAGCTGGAGGCATATATAGGGAAGTCAGGCGCAGCATAATAACGAAATGTTACTGGGTGGACTCACAGTGTGCCGCAGCCACGTCCTATATACTAGTTCCTTTGCTGGAATACAGACTACTCGTTTTTTTTTCCAGTAATATTCCATGCAGGTTGAACTCCATACATGTAGACCATTCTCGCAACAAGGGTAATGGTCGTGCAAATTTGGACGTTTCCTGGTTACGCTCGAGAATATTGTAGCCAACCATATAGCCGCCGCTTTATATATATATATATATATATATATATATATATATATATATATATATATATATATATATATATATATATATATATATATATATATATATATATATATATAGTTTGTTGGATTATGTATTGGTAGATAAAAGACTGTTGAGTAGACTTCAGCATGTACATGTTTATAGAGGGGCCACAGATATATCAGATCACTTTTTAGTTGTAGCTACACTGAGAGTAAAAGGTAGATGGGATACAAGGAGAATAGAAGCATCAGGGAAGAGAGAGGTGAAGGTTTATAAACTAAAAGAGGAGGCAATTAGGGTAAGATATAAACAGCTATTGGAGGATAGATGGGCTAATGAGAGCATAGGCAATGGGGTCGAAGAGGTATGGGGTAGGTTTAAAAATGTAGTGTTAGAGTGTTCAGCAGAAGTTTGTGGTTACAGGAAAGTGGGTGCGGGAGGGAAGAGGAGCGATTGGTGGAATGATGATGTAAAGAGAGTAGTAAGGGATAAAAAGTTAGTATATGAGAAGATTTTACAAAGTAGAAGTGATGCAAGGAGGGAAGAGTATATGGAGAAAAAGAGAGAGGTTAAGAGAGTGGTGAAGCAATGTAAAAAGAGAGCAAATGAGAGAGTGGGTGAGATGTTATCAACAAATTTTGTTGAAAATAAGAAAAAGTTTTGGAGTGAGATTAACAAGTTAAGGAAGCCTAGAGAACAAATGGATTTGTCAGTTAAAAATAGGAGACGAGAGTTATTAAATGGAGAGTTAGAGGTATTGGGAAGATCGAAGGAATATTTTGAGGAATTGTTAAATATTGATGAAGATAGGGAAGCTGTGATTTCGTGTATAGGGCAAGGAGGAATAACATCTTGTAGGAGTGAGGAAGAGCCAGTTGTGAGTGTGGGGGAAGTTCGTGAGGCAGTAGGTAAAATGAAAGGGGGTAAGGCAGCCGGGATTGATGGGATAAAGATAGAAATGTTAAAAGCAGGTGGGGATATAGTTTTGGAGTGGTTGGTGCAATTATTTAATAAATGTATGGAAGAGGGTAAGGTACCTAGGGACTGGCAGAGAGCATGCATAGTTAATTTGTATAAAGGCAAAGGGGACAAAAGAGAGTGCAAAAATTATAGGGGGATAAGTCTGTTGAGAATACCTGGTAAAGTGTATGGTAGAGTTATTATTGAAAGAATTAAGAGTAAGACGGAGAATAAGATAGCAGATGAACAAGGAGGCTTTAGGAAAGGTAGGGGGTGTGTGGACCAGGTGTTTACAGTGAAACATATAAGTGAACAGTATTTAGATAAGGCTAAAGAGGTCTTTGTGGCATTTATGGATTTGGAAAAGGCGTATGACAGGGTGGATAGGGGGGCAATGTGGCATGTGTTGCATGTGTATGGTGTAGGAGGTAGGTTACTGAAAGCAGTGAAGAGTTTTTACGAGGATAGTGAGGCTCAAGTTAGAGTATGTAGGAAAGAGGGAGATTATTTCCCAGTAAAAGTAGGCCTTAGACAAGGATGTGTGATGTCACCGTGGTTGTTTAATATATTTATATATGGGGTTGTAAGAGAAGTAAATGCGAGGGTCTTGGCAAGAGGCGTGGAGTTAAAAGATAAAGAATCACACATAAAGTGAGAGTTGTCACAGTTGCTCTTTGCTGATGATACTGTGCTCTTGGGAGATTCTGAAGAGAAGTTGCAGAGATTGGTGGATGAATTTGGTAGGGTATGCAAAAGAAGAAAATTAAAAGTGAATACAGGAAAGAGTAAGGTTATGAGGATAACAAAAAGATTAGGTGATGATAGATTGGATATTAGATTGGAGGGAGAGAGTATGGAGGAGGTGAATGCATTCAGATATTTGGGAGTGGAAGTGTCAGCGGATGGATCTATGAAAGATGAGGTGAATCATAGAATTGATGAGGGGAAAAGGGTGAGCGGTGCACTTAGGAGTCTGTGGAGACAAAGAACCTTGTCCTTGGAGGCAAAGAGGGGAATGTATGAGAGTATAGTTTTACCAACGCTCTTATGTGGGTGTGAAGCATGGGCGATGAATGTTGCAGCGAGGAGAAGGCTGGAGGCAGTGGAGATGTGATGTCTGAGGGCAATGTGTGGTGTGAATATAATGCAGAGAATTCGTAGTTTGGAAGTTAGGAGGAGGTGCGGGATTACCAAAACTGTTGTCCAGAGGGCTGAGGAAGGGTTGTTGAGGTGGTTCGGATATGTAGAGAGAATGGAGCGAAACAGAATGACTTCAAGAGTGTATCAGTCTGTAGTGGGAGGAAGGCGGGGTAGGGGTCGGTCTAGGAAAAGTTGGAGGGAGGGGGTAAAGGAGGTTTTGTGTGCGAGGGGCTTGGACTTCCAGCGGGCATTCGTGAGCGTGTTTGATAGGAGTGAATGGAGATAAATGGTTTTTAATACTTGACGTGCTGTTGGAGTGTGAGCAAAGTAACATTTATGAAGGGATTCAGGGAAACCGGCAGGCCGGACTTGAGTCCTGGAGATGGGAAGTACAGTGTCTGCACTCTGAAGGAGGGGTGTTAATGTTGCAGTTTAAAAACTATAGTGAAAAGCACCCTTCTGGCAAGACAGTGATGGAGTGAATGATGGTGAAAGTTTTTCTTTTTCGGGCCACCCTGCTTTGGTGGGAATCGGCCAGTGTGTTAATATATATATATATATATATATATATATATATATATATATATATATATATATATATATATATATATATATATATATATACTTTCATAGATTTAATTAAATTACCTTAAGAGATATGTGACCTATCTTCATCAACCTTCGCACAGTGGTTCACACAGTGGTTCATACAGTGGTTCACACAGTGGTTCACACAGTGGTTCATACAGAATTTGCTTCCACTTTCTCAGGACCTGGAGAGACTTCTTGTTCTGTCACATTGTTATTGACGAGACCATTTCCCTGAGCTCCTTGTGTTTCCTCTGTGTAAGACTTCGTGTCTCACATCCTCCTGTGTGGAGAAACACACCTATGCACACTCCAGTACATTTATACAAGGAAACATTTCGCCACGAGAGGTTTCTTCAGTCCTTAATCTGAAGGACTGAAGACGCAGATCTTCTGCCACATCTTGTCGGTATCACCACATTTCTCACAGCCTCTTGTGTGTGCCCTAAGACGCGCTCCGACTGGCGAGTGCACTGACGCAAGCAAACAAACACCGGAAAATATAATTGCTTGGCATTTGATGAGCACAACTGAGAATCCAAATACGCAAGTGAGGGACGGGGGGGGGGGGGAGGAAGAGCCCAATTTCCATGTATCATCACAACGGGGCTGCCCAGAATTGGCAGTAAACCTCGTAAATACCGTCATGAAGGCTCGTACGATGCGAACAACCGGAGCTCAACAATGCTCCCAATACACGTAAAGAGAGATTATGCGGGATAAAAATCCAGCAGTACGCCTGCATGAATTCAAAAGAGGGAAATTAGAGAATTTTTTTCCCCATTTCGTTTTAGAGGTGATATAATGTGAGTGTCAAGTCTACGAGATTTTCACTGACACGAAACACGAATATTTCTTCCCGAGAAACGTCACTGACATCAAACATCAACATTACTTGATCAACATCATTAGTGTCATGGAAGATATGTATCCCCAACATTTTAGTCACCATTGTATGGATCATCAGTAATGTTTGTTGACTATCGTCAATAACATTGATGTTGCAGATTTTTCTTTATACAAACTTGCCACTGTCAAAGGCATGACACATCGAGCTATCTCGTTTAGGTATGAAAAAAATACCAGACACTCTTGGGGGGTCACCTGCAATAATTTCCGTAGGTCACCTGGGATCCGGTCCCAGACCAGGCTTCCTGGTTGCTGGCTTGATGGATCAGGTTGTTAGTGCCGCAACCGAATGTACTATAAATCACAACCCTGCTGATCAACAACTGATTTGAGAAATCTATGTCGGGTTGCCTCTAGAAAAGAGTCAGTGAGAGGAAGTATCAGCCTCACTGACACTAGTCTGATACATCAGCCTGACTCTCTCTCTACACATAAAAAACTAGCATAACTCAACACGAAATCATAATAACGCGACTGCAAAGGAAATCAGGAAATGGGTGGGATTCGAACTCACGGCGAAGTGACTTGCGAGATGTACGACTTGCTTGCCGTGAGTTCCAGTCCGGTGGTGAATTTGCTTGATATCATTAGTGGCATGAAGCATCAGTATCCCTCAACACTGTAAGTGATCTGAAGCACAAGTATCCCTCAACACTGTAAGTGATCTGAAACACTAGTATCTCTCAACACTGTAAGTGATCTGAAACACTAGTATCTCTCAACACTGTAAGTGATCTGAAACACTAGTATCCCTCAACACTGTAAGTGATCTGAAACACTAGTATCCCTCAACACTGTAAGTGATCTGAAACACTAGTATCCCTCAACACTGTAAGTGATCTGAAACACTAGTATCCCTCAACACTGTAAGTGATCTGAAGCACAAGTATCCCTCAACACTGTAAGTGATCTGAAGCACAAGTATCCCTCAACACTGTAAGTGATCTGAAACACTAGTATCCCTCAACACTGTAAGTGATCTGAAACACTAGTATCCCTCAACACTGTAAGTGATCTGAAACACTAGTATCCCTCAACACTGTAAGTGATCTGAAACACTAGTATCTCTCAACACTGTAAGTGATCTGAAACACTAGTATCTCTCAACACTGTAAGTGATCTGAAACACTAGTATCCCTCAACACTGTAAGTGATCTGAAACACTAGTATCCCTCAACACTGTAAGTGATCTGAAACACTAGTATCCCTCAACACTGTAAGTGATCTGAAACACTAGTATCCCTCAACACTGTAAGTGATCTGAAGCACAAGTATCCCTCAACACTGTAAGTGATCTGAAGCACAAGTATCCCTCAACACTGTAAGTGATCTGAAACACTAGTATCCCTCAACACTGTAAGTGATCTGAAACACTAGTATCCCTCAACACTGTAAGTGATCTGAAACACTAGTATCCCTCAACACTGTAAGTGATCTGAAACACTAGTATCCCTCAACACTGTAAGTGATCTGAAACACGAGTATCCCTCAACACTGTAAGTGATCTGAAACACGAGTATTCCTCAACACTGTAAGTGATCTGAAACACTAGTATCCCTCAACACTGTAAGTGATCTGAAACACTAGTATCCCTCAACACTGTAAGTGATCTGAAACACTAGTATTCCTCAACACTGTAAGTGATCTGAAACACGAGTATCCCTCAACACTGTAAGTGATCTGAAACACGAGTATCCCTCAACACTGTAAGTGATCTGAAACACGAGTATCCCTCAACACTGTAAGTGATCTGAAACTCGAGTATTCCTCAACACTGTTATATGGAACGTCTGTGTCATTCTGTCAGCACTGTCAGTGTTGACAGAGTATCATTCAACAATATCCTTAATATACAGCGTCAGTGTCGGCAAACTAACACCTGCAGTGCAAGAAATATCTGAGTTACTTGCTAAACAAAGTTAACACCATAAAAAAACCACTAAACATCTTGGCAGTAAATAGAAACATTAGTATACAACATTAACAACATCTGTAGCAGTCCACAAACTATCTCTCCAACCCTATCAACAACATTATTGTCAATAAATAATGAGGTCGACCGGCAGGATGTTGGGGATAAGACACTTGTGGACAGTTCAGGGCCTCTATTAGAGGCTACATTTAGCCGCGAATTGCTTCTGCGTTGTCACACAGTAAAAACTTACGAAAATCACGAATTGTTGGCTTTTGCGTGCTAGGAGGTGCTAGAAACATTGAGTGACTGTGACTGACCTGACTAGGTTAAGGCATTGGCTTAAGCCTGTGGAAGAATTGGACCTGCCTCGCATGGGCCAGTAGGCCTGCTGCAGTGTTCTTTCTTATTTTCTTATGTTCTTATATAAATATATATCTCAACTGGTTTCCTATGATCCAGTACAATAAATACATTTCGCTTTTGCATCGTATAATATACAATAAGGTCACAGTAAACAGGTCACAATATGCAAAATAGCCACAGTGAGAAAAACAGTGAAATTCCAAGATCTTTCGTCATTTGTCACACTATCAAGGAATAGTGACTATAGTGTAAATACACACTGGGAAAATATTATTTAGTATCGAATCTTTTCGGTCACAAGCTGGATAACGGAAAATAAATAGGCTTACACCTACTTAGGCATATTTTTAGACTCTGAATTCAATTTTATGTCGAATATTACCGTGTAAAGAGTATGGGCGACGCTGTCTAAGATAGACTCGTTCATTATATGCAAATTTCCTGTGCGAATCGTAACTTGCAGCGGCTAGTTGCTGGCTCCCTGATGGCAAATGTTTCTTCCTGCTGTTTATAAACTTTGTTTAATACACACGCACACGCTGGTGCATACATACAGGCGAGTTTATGTACACACACATGTGACCGTCCTCAAGCACGCACGCAGGCAAGAGTGTAAGCACACACATACATACATACTGATAAATGGTAGCTAAAACTCACATACACAGTAGGCACAGTAGGGACTAGGTAGGAGCTGTGAATCAACCCCTCCAACCACAAATAGGTGAGTGAGTACACACACACACACACACACACACACACACACACACACACACACACGCTACCTATTCTGGTACCTGCAAGTAGAAAGTCGTACAATAATGTGCCAGATGGTACAGTTTATCACTTAATATATACAAGACTAGTTGCAGAAGCCGTGTAACTTAGTGTTGTCTGGGAAACTAGTCCAGCATAATTGTCAGTGTATCGCCTGACATCACTAGACATCATCTTTGCTTCAGTAAAGTCCTTAAACCTCCTCATGGCTGACCTTAATTCTCCCAACTGCAATAATTAAGAAAAACCTAATTAAAAGCACTATTTTAGGGATAACTGACCCTGTTGCAGTAAGTTGCAGAGTCAACACTAGCAATACCGCTACAAGCCTGAAACACAATAGATACTGGGAGGGTATCAATAGAATGTCCTAGTATTTCTTTGGTAGATCTCTTCGCTAATAGATATCGAATTTGTAACGAGGGTTAGGCGAAGTTATTAATCATCGGGGATTTACACCAAAAGAAATTGGTGGAGAGAACTGGAGGCGCAAATATGGGACGGAACACATGGAGAGCCAAGATGAAAGCTAGAGTTAAGGGAAACTTTTATATATCAGCATATTAAGAACATGACAAGTATTACGAACACAGGTACAAGGTCTGTCATACCTGGCCGTGAGATAATTCACCAGCAAAGGAATTATTACAGAATATTAAAGGAGAAGGCTAACAGGAAAAGGCACATATATTTTCACCACCAGAATTCCACATCCCTTAACAATCACCTTAACTTTAGTTCCACACCATTTTCAACTCACGTTTCGGCCAGTAAGTACAGAGGTTCAATGTGGATAGATATAATAATAAGTATTATAATGAAGGAAAGCAAAGTGATTTCGTCCACTACCACTGACTTGTAAACTCATACAAAACAGACCAAATGTGTACAATCAGCCACTGCAAGTGAAAGATTGACTTCTCACTCGGTATTGGTATTGCATCAGTTCATCTAGAGTCAGTCTCTCACCATGATGGGCTGATTTTTAAAAAAAAAGCGGCTAGTTACAGTATAATTGGGTATTCCTACAACTGTACAACTATAAGTGCCAGCTTAGCTGATTGCACGAAATGCCACAAGTGGTTGTGTGTTGAGCAGCGAATAAAATGCAATGTACTCGACGCGAACCACAACAAAGAAAGATGAGAAGACCCAGCAAGGCTAAACCGTTTATTTACGACAAGTACAGATGACATTGGTGAGACAGAATATGAGGTCCCCTTGGATAATAGCAACCATATAGTACTGAAACTCTGTATTGAGAGTAATGTGGCAGACAGAGAGCATGAGACACCATATTTTGGAAGAGGGAAAACGGAACTGGAAAGAAAGTCACCAGATGAGATGGTAAGCTGGCAGGTGCCAAGAGGTAGACGAGAATTTCATAGGCAGAAGAAAGAGAAATGGCAAAGCAAAAAGTGACTTTGAACTAAAATTGCGGAGAGGAAATCAAGAAGAGTACAGGAACATAAAAAACCTGTAGAAAGCAGAGGATAGTCGAGAAGAGAGAAGGAAATGATTCTTCGAGAGGGAGGAGAGAAGCCGAGTGACAATTTGAGAATGATATGACAACCACATCAGAAGAAAAACAACACTAAAATATTAAGTAATTCGAAGGAAGGAGGAGATGCTCATAATTAACAATAAATTAAACATTAACTTAAAGAGGTGTTCTGAGAGGAAAGAAGAGCAACACCAGACAGCCTAGAACCATTAACACACCAGGTAGTACTGGACACCATACACACAACAGTGAAATGGGTACATCGATGACAATGGAACCCGGGAAGGTTCACCCAAAATTCTGCAAGAGAAAACGGAAGCAGTGTGTGAACCTCTGACTATGATTAACAACACTTCAACGAACACTGGGTAATTAACAGAGATCTGAAAAATAGTGAATATAGTCCTGGTATTTTATTAAAGAAGACAGACACTAAGGATTGATCTGCCGGCCACTATCAGTGACATTCACTGGATTTGCATACTACTTTTCTGTGAGCTCACTGAAGGTTCTGTAAAGTTCACGAGTCCAGACTTCTCATTCTGAACCCATCAAGCTCAGGAATAAATACTTTTACCCATGAATGTTCTACTCTCTAAAAAAAATTATTTATCACTTTGCATAGCAAATCAGTGTCAGGGATATTATATGCATTTTTGGGCTACTTTGGTCAGCCTACTTAAATATGTGAATTATGTTTGTAATTCACGAATATAATGGTAAATTTTCTGAAGATAGTTTAGTGACCGGCCGCTGCAGCTTTTGGTGTTCCAGTTTTCCATAGCTCGGGAAAGTTTACCCCTTTCTCTTTCCTGTTCTGGAATTGTGTCATGTTCTGTTGTGTTTACATTCTGTAAACTTTTTAATGAATTCTTTACAGGAGGTTTTATTTGTTTTGGGAGGACAAATGTCATTGTTGCAGTGTGTGTGTGTGTGTGTGTGTGTGTGTGTGTGTGTGTGTGTGTGTGTGTGTGTGTGTGTGTGTGTTGTGTGTGTGTGTGTGTGTGTGTGTGTGTGTGTGTGTGTGTGTTGTGTGTGTGTGTGTGTATGTGTGTGTGTGTGTATGTGTGTGTGTGTGTGTGTGTTGTGTGTGTGTGTGTGTATGTGTGTGTGTGTGTATGTGTGTGTGTGTACTCAGTTGTAACTCGGTCTGTGTTGTCAATTTCCAACTGTGCCCTCGTGTACATCTTTCCCGCCTTCATAAGAATCTGTCCTTCGTTCTATCAATTTCTCTCAATATTTTGTACGTTGTTATCATATCCCCCGGTCCGTCTTTCCTTTGATGCTATTAGGTTTAGTGCCATTAATCCCTCCTTATAGCACATATCCTCTAGCTCTGGGACTAGTGTCGATGCAATCCTTTACATTTTCTCCATCTTTCTTAAACGCTTGAAAAGGTGTGGGTACCACTCTGGTGCTGCATACTCTAATATGAGCCTATCATATGCCGTTTAGAGTGTCGTGAACGAGTCATTGCTTAGGTGCCTGAAAGCTAATCTTAGATTTGCAAAAGGTGCGTTTACTGCAACATTTATTCAGTTGATGTGCAGGTGAAGTGATATGCCCAGAACAATGCTCACCCCGAGGTTTAAAGCCTCTGATCCCCGAGCATACTCCGTCAGTGGTATTCTTTATCAGTCTCCAATTATCATAACTTTGCACTTTCTGGGGTTGAATTCTAGCAGCCACTTTCCAGACCAATACTCCGTTTGATGTCTTCCCTTGTCTTTACTTCTTTATATTCCCTCCACAAGTCTCTTATCACATGTAAATAAGAATACCTCTGACTCTATCCTTTACGTCAAGTTGGTAAAGTGTACAAGAAACAGTACTTGTCCAAGTTGATGTAAATTAAGTCTTCAAGTGGGTTACTGATAATAATATGATGATAAATAAAGAATTTCGTTTACTACGTTAAGGAAGGATTAACGAAATAAATCCAAGATAAGAGTAGAAGACAAACTCAAATCTCTCAGTAGAACGTCAGTCAAATGTGAAAGACCTAATAGCCTTTATGTCAGAAAATGTCATGTTCAAGGAGCATAACTATGTTATTATCACAAATGCATGAAAAATGATAGGTTGGATAACTAGAACTTTCAAAACAAGTGATGCCAAGCCGGTAATGATGTCCTTCAGGTCACTCGTTCTCTCAAGGCTGGAATACTGCTGAGTACTAACGGACCTCTTCAAGGCAGGCGAACTTGCCGAGCTGCAAAATGTACAGAGAACCTTCACAGCTAGCACAAAATCTGCCAAACTCTTAAATTACTGGAAGTGCTTGAAACCCCTAGAGCTATTCCCTAGAACAAAAGTAAAATAGATGCATTATAGTCTACACCTGGAAAATACTGGAGGGATTACCTGGAGTTTACGTGGAGGGGTTTCATGGAGTCAACGCCCCCGCTGCCCGGTCCATGACCAGGTCCCAAACCTTCCTTCAACACCCTCCCTTTATGCACATGGGGACTATCAACAAACACCTGACTGTCTTCAACAGAACACTCGATAGATTCCTCAAAACAGGTTCTAACCAACAAGGTTAAGATAAGATATGATAAGATAAGATCTTGTTTGGCTTTTTAACCCGGGTAGGGAGGGTTAGCCACCCAGGATAACCCAGTAAAGACAGTGAGCCATTGTGTTCCTTTAATCTTGTTCCCCAGGATGCCACCCCACACCAGTCCACTAACACCCAGGTACCTACTTATAGCTAGGTAAACAGGAACAGCAAGTGTAAGGAAACATGCCCGACGTTTCCACCCGTGCCAAGGACCGAACCACGGACATTCAGAAGGTGAGCTGAATGTGACAGAGAAGAGTGATGTAAAAGTTAGGGACAGGAATATAAATAATTATGGGAAGGGATAAGCGAATGGGAGACAGAAAAAATGATGGGCTCGCGGATGTAGGGAGAGAACCGTGATGGGGAGGCATCAGTGTCGTTGGATCAGGAGAGATGGATGGGCTGGGTGACAGGAGAGATCACCATTATAGACAGACGTTCCAGCAACTGGTTGAGTGGGATGGCTCGCCTTGATGCCCAGGGCGTAGCATGTGCAGATACTGGAAGAGTGGTCCTGAAACATCCGGTCCTGTCGATTGACTCGTTTATTGCAGGTGACTCCAAGAATAAACACGAACTTTCTGCCTGTAACCTCTGGCTGTGAAGCATTTTCTACCCTTAGAGACTTTGTCTTGCTGGATACTACTAAATGAACTCAATAAACTCTTAAAAGTAAATATAAATTGAAAAGTATATACCTAGGATGGATCAGTATACCTACTGCAGTATTTCTCTCGTTTCATGTTCCCTTGTTCTTCAGTAAGGCTTCAGCAAGACCTTGCTACAGATGAGAATAATACCCTGCACATTATCAGTAATAGCAGTAACAGCAGCTGTTGCAGAAACAAAAATAACAAAACCAGCAGCAAGCACAACAGAAACAGGTTAAGTTAGGTAAGGTTTGTCAGAAAACAGAACAGGTGTTTCCTGACGCGGGTCTTAGTCGTATGATGACCTTCCACTGGAGCTTTTGGTCATCTGAGAGAGACCTCCTTAGTAGCAGAAGCACCAGCATCAGCACCGGCACCAGCAGCACCAGCACCAGCATCAACAGCACCAGCAGCAGCAGTAGTGACCTATGTGGATGGACGAGGTTCTGAGATGGAAAAGAAGGCCAGCCAGGATGTTATCCCAAGTGTTAGCAACCTGGAATGTAAGATGCCCTATGGCCGATGAACTGTCAGACCGGTCTCTCTCTCTCTCTCTCTCTCTCTCTCTCTCTCTCTCTCTCTCTCTCTCTCTCTCTCTCTCACAATGAGCATCATACGGAGCACATATCCTCAGGCGCATATCAACCAAATAACTTCTGCAGCACATGGGCGCCTGGCAAACCTCAGAATAGCGTTTCAACAACTAAGTAAGGAGTCATTCAACACACTGTACACTGAGTACATCAAGCCCCTACTGGAGTATGTAGCGCCAGTGTGGAACCCACACCTGGCAAACACGTCAAGAAATTAGAGAAAGTTCATAGGTTTGCAACGAGATTACTCCCGGAGCTAAGCGGTATGCCCTACGAAGAGAGGTTAAGTGAAATAACCTGACGACACTGGAGGACAGGAGGGATAGGGGAAGGGCTAGTATACAAAATACTGAGAGGAATTGACAGGATGGACAGGGACAGAATGTTTCGGAGATGCGACACAGCAACAAGGGGTCACAGTTGAAAGTTGAAGACTCAGATAAACCACAGGGATGTTAGGAAGTATTTCTTCGGTCATAGAGTTGTCAGGAAGTGGAGCAATCTGGAGAGCGATGTAGTGGAGGCAGGATCCATAAATAGCTTTAAGAAGAGGTACGATAAAGCTCATGGAGCAGAGGGAGAGTGGACTTAATAGCGACCAGTGAGGAGGCTTTGCCAGGAGCTGTGGCTCGACCCCTACAACCACAACCAGGTGAGTACAACCAGGTGAGTACACACATTTGAGGGGGGCTACCTGGAGTCTACCTGGAGGTTACCTGGGTTATATATCTGGTGTACCTCGATCGGAACGTAGCACTACAGGAGAAGGCACAGCTGAGGGAGTACAAAAGGACCAGTCGAAGACAGGAAGAAGAAGCAGCGAACTCACCTTCCTGGAGCTCTACCTCTAGAGCATCACCAAGCTCAGCTCCACCGTCCTGGAGCTCTACCTCTAGAGCATCACCAAGCTCAGCTCCACCGTCCTGGAGCTCTACCTCTAGAGCATCACCAAGCTCAGCTCCACCGTCCTGGAGCTCTACCTCTAGAGCATCACCAAGCTCAGCTCCACCGTCCTGGAGCTCTACCTCTAGAGCATCACCAAGTTCAGCTCCACCGTCCTGGAGCTCTTCCTCTAGAGCATCACCAAGCTCAGCTCCACCGTCCTGGAGCTCTACCTCTAGAGCATCACCAAGCTCAGTTTCACCATCCTGGAGCTCTACCTCTAGAGCATCACCAAGCTCAGCTCCACCGTCCTGGAGCTCTACCTCTAGAGCATCACCAAACTCAGCTCCACCGTCCTGGAGCTCTACCTCTAGAGCATCACCAAACTCAGCTCCACCGTCCTGGAGCTCTACCTCTAGAGCATCACCAAACTCAGCTCCACCGTCCTGGAGCTCTACCTCTAGAGCATCACCAAGCTCAGCTCCACCGTCCTGGAGCTCTACCTCTAGAGCATCACCAAGCTCAGCTCCACCGTCCTGGAGCTCTTCCTCTAGAGCATCACCAAACTCAGCTCCACCGTCCTGGAGCTCTACCTCTAGAGCATCACCAAGCTCAGCTCCACCGTCCTGGAGCTCTACCTCTAGAGCATCACCAAGCTCAGCTCCACCGTCCTGGAGCTCTACCTCTAGAGCATCACCAAGCTCAGCTCCACCGTCCTGGAGCTCTACCTCTAGAGCATCACCAAGCTCAGCTCCACCGTCCTGGAGCTCTACCTCTAGAGCATCACCAAGCTCAGCTCCACCGTCCTGGAGCTCTACCTCTAGAGCATCACCAAGCTCAGCTCCACCGTCCTGGAGCTCTACCTCTAGAGCATCACCAAGCTCAGCTCCACCGTCCTGGAGCTCTTCCTCTAGAGCATCACCAAGCTCAGCTCCACCGTCCTGGAGCTCTACCTCTAGAGCATCACCAAGTTCAGAGCTCAAACAATCCCTCATACCCAGCCCCTCATTCCAACCCATAACAAATCATACCTTCCCCCCCCCCATCCTTCCCTCCACCTATACCCCCATTCTTAACCCCCACCCAACACCCTAGCCTCTCTCCCCCTCCTTCCTGTTCTTCCCCATACTCCCCATCCTACATGGCTCCCAATGCCCACATTCAGCCTTTAGTCCTTACAAACACAATGAAATATATTTTTTCGTTAGGTTCAGAATGATTTTTCCGAAATTACTGCATACACAAATTTTAGCTTGCCTTATTCGGCAAGAAGAGCGTTGTTATTTAAGCCAAAATAGCAGTTTTACTTATTCGGCACGATATATATATATATATATATATATATATATATATATATATATATATATATATATATATATATATATATATATATATATATATATATATATATATATATATATATATATATATATATATATATATATATATATATATATATATATATATATATATATATATATATATATATATATATATATATATATATATATATACATATATAAATTATCAGTTGAGGTTAAATAAAATAACTAGAGACTATTACTGGTATATTTTAATTCATTAAAAATATGAATTAAGATTCTTAATGTACCTGGAGAGTTTCCGGGGGTCACCTCCCCCCGCGGCCCGGTCTATGACCAGTCCTCGTGGTGGATCAGGACCTGATCAACCAGGCTGTTATTGCTGGACGCACACAAGCAGATGTAGGAACCACAGCCCGGCTGGTCAGGTACTGATTTTAACTGCCTATGTCCATATAGAAAGTCAATCACCATAATTATAGACATAATTATTCAATATAGGCCTGGCCCCGGGGGCGCCGACCCCTGAAAGCCCCCCGTCTTCTATGTTATTGAGACTGCTTCATATATATAATTCACACTAATACCGATAAATTAAATGGCTTTTTTGACCTGAGATGACCAATACCTTTTATTATTAAGCCTTTAATAACTACCAGGGATATTTATTTAATTTACATGATTTAGATAATAAGGAACAATATACTAAAAATATGTTGGTAATAATACACTACGTTATGAAAAGATTTTTAAAAATTTCTCTAAAAATAAATATTAGCATATAATAATAATAATAATAATAATAATAATAATAATAATAATAATAATAATAATAATAATAATAATAATAATAATAATGATAATAATAATAATAATAATAATAATAATAATAATAATAATAATAATAATAATAATAATAATAATAATAATGATAATAATAATAATAATAATACTAATAATAATAATAATAATAATAATAATAATAATAATGATAATAATAATAATAATAATAATAATAACAATAATAATAATAATAATAATAATAATAATAATAATAATAATAATAATAATGATAATAATAATAATAATAATAATAATAATAATAATAATAATAATAATAATAATAATAATAATAATGATAATAATAATAATAATAATAATTAATAATAATAATAATAATAATAATAATAATAATAATAATAATAATAATAAAAACTATAATTTAAAATTATAAAGTCCCAATATAGCATTATAGCTGACCATGGCTCAGTTATAATATTACAGATTTGTTCACAAAAGATATATATAAAAAATGCGAATAATAAGTCAAAGTGGATAACATACTTCTGATTATAATATGAACATAAGTCCAGAACTTTACAAACTGGATTTACTTGTATTGAATAAAATATTTGTTGTGTTGTGATGAATCTGTTTGTGGGTTGTTGTGCAGATGTGGCTTAGGAAAATGTGTATAATGTTACTGTTGTGAGTCCGTTAACAGTCAGATGGACTGTTGTGAGGGAGACTGGTACTGTGATGCAGCTGGTCTTTAGTAGCATGCTGGTGTGGCAGCTGGTGACTTAGTGGAGCACTACCACCTGTGATGATGCTCCTGGTGGTGACTAGTGGAGCACTACTACCTGTGATGATGCTCCTGGTGGTGACTAGTGGAGCACTACTACCTGTGATGATGCTCCTGGTGGTGCCTTAGTGGAGCACTACTACCTGTGATGATGCTCCTGGTGGTGACTAGTGGAGCACCAGTACCTCTGAGGACACAGGTGGTAGTGGTGTCTGGTTCAACACTACCACGTGTGATGGCGGTCATGATCCTCGTGGTGGTGGTAGTGGTGGTGGTGATGGTGGTCGTGGTGGTGTGTGTCGTGTTCATGCTTACGGCGACGCCATCGACGCACGACTGCCAGGCCTAGGGACAACCTCGGTGGGCCTACAACTGCCAGGCCTAGTCTCAGCCCCAGCCTACCTTCACGACGCTGCTGCCGAACGGAAATTAAACAACAAAAATGGAAATTAAAATCTCGCCAACTGACCGAAACCTCGCCCAGTTTCCATCAGTGTGTGGAGGTGGACATGTTCTTCCCTTCCTTGAATCAAACTCACTCCCATTCCCCAGGTGCGGTAGACCCCATAAGGATATAGTGCTTTCCCTTAAATTACGATGAGTTTTAGTCACTGTCCCCAAGATTATATACATTATTTTGAGTCCTGGAAACGGGAAGTACAATGCCTGCACTCTAAAGGAGGGGTTTGAGATATTGGCAGTTTGGAGGGATATGTTGTGTATCTTTATACGTATATGCTTCTAAACTGTTGTATTCTGAGCACCTCTGCAAAAACAGTGATAATGTGTGAGTGTGGTGAAAGTGTTGAATGATGATGAAAGTATTTTCTTTTTTGGGATTTTCTTTCTTTTTGGGTCACCCTGCCTCGGTGGGAGACGGCCGACTTGCTAATATATATATATATATATATATATATATATATATATATATATATATATATATATATATATATATATATATATATATATATATATATATGGAATCCATTTGCAATTTTTTGTAAACAGAGTGTTGAAAAAATTTTGATTTTAGATACAATAGATTTTTATAGTGACTTAGAGAACTATATTATTGGTACTACTGGATGTGTTTACGGTGGCAGCGAGTTGTTTATTATCACATGTTGTCTGGCTGAGGATATAGTGTCCTCAGGTGTGGCTGAGGACACAGGCAGTGTCCTCAGGTGTGGCTGAGGACACAGGCAGTGTCCTCAGGTGTGGCTGAGGATACAGATAGTGTCCTCAGGTGTGGTTGAGGACACAGGCAGTGTCCTCAGGTGTGGTTGAGGACACAGGCAGTGTCCTCAGGTGTGGCTGAGGATACAGATAGTGTCCTCAGGTGTGGCTGAGGACACAGGCAGTGTCCTCATGTGTGGCTGAGGATACAGATAGTCTCCTCAGGTGTGGTTGAGGACACAGGCAGTGTCTTCAGGTGTGGCTGAGGATACAGATAGTGTCCTCAGGTGTGGTTGAGGACACAGGCAGTGTCCTCAGGTGTGGCTGAGGATACAGATAGTGTCCTCAGGTGTGGCTGAGGACACAGGCAGTGTCCTCAGGTGTGGTTGAGGACACAGGCAGTGTCCTCAGGTGTGGCTGAGGATACAGATAGTGTCCTCATGTGTGGTTGAGGAAACAGGCAGTGTCTTCAGGCGTTGCTGAGGGCACAGGCAGTGTCGTTATGTGTGGCTGAGGACACAGATAGTGTCCTCAGGTGTGACTGAGAACACAGGTAGTATCCTCAGGTGTGGCTGAAGACACAGGCAGTGTCTTCATACACACAACACTGAGTATACTGAGAAAGTTTCCTTCAAGGAAGGTGCCTTGATTTTCTGGTGATTGTCTCTTGATTCGAGAAAGTGGAGTTTCCCTTCCCTTCCTCGGATCAAACCTGATTGCTTCGGAGAACCTTTTTTGATGGAAGCCTTGTAACAGCATCAAGGAACCTCCCTTGAGGAGGAAAACCCTTTAATAACGTCAAGGACACAACATCGTCTCCATTCACTTCTTCGGGCACTAAATTCATTAGTCTTCTGAACATTGTTATTTTAATTTGCCTGAACACTAAGGGCTGAGGAAAGTAAACATCTGGAAACACTTTGTACCTCCGTAATACCTGACTGCCTCACATGATGGGCTTTTAGCTCATGATTGTGGTATCTAATCAGACAAATCAATCCGGAGTCGATTGCCCCCTTGACACTCACTGCTGTCAGCATGCTCTGTCATAACCTTCAGTTGTCAGTATATGTAACCTCCAGCTGTCAGTATGATACATTATAACCTCCAGTTGTCAGCATGATACATCATAACCTTCAGTTGTCAGCATGATGCACCATAACCTGCAGTTGTCAGCATGATACATCATAACCTTCAGTTGTCAGCATGATGCACCATAACCTCCAGTTGTCAGCATGATACATCATAACCTCCAGTTGCCAGCATGATACATCATAACGTCCAGTTGTCAGCATGATGCACCATAACGTCCAGTTGTCAGCATGATACATCATAACCTTCAGTTGTCAGCATGATACATCATAACCTCCAGTTGTCAGCATGATACATCATAACCTTCAGTTGTCAGCATGATGCACCATAACCTCCAGTTGTCAGCATGATACATCATAACCTTCAGTTGTCAGCATGATGCACCATAACGTCCAGTTGTCAGCATGATACATCATAACCTTCAGTTGTCAGCATGATGCACCATAACCTGCAGTTGTCAGCATGATACATCATAACCTTCAGTTGTCAGCATGATGCACCATAACCTCCAGTTGTCAGCATGATACATCATAACCTGCAGTTGTCAGCATGATACATCATAACCTTCAGTTGTCAGCATGATACATCATAACCTTCAGTTGTCAGCATGATACATCATAACCTGCAGTTGTCAGCATGATACATCATAACCTGCAGTTGTCAGCATGATACATCATAACCTCCAGTTGTCAGCATGATACATCATAACCTGCAGTTGTCAGCATGATACATCATAACCTCCAGTTGTCAGCATGATACATCATAACCTGCAGTTGTCAGCATGATGCACCATAACCTGCAGTTGTCAGCATGATACATCATAACCTTCAGTTGTCAGCATGATACATCATAACCTGCAGTTGTCAGCATGATACATCATAACCTGCAGTTGTCAGCATGATACATCATAACCTTCAGTTGTCAGCATGATACATCATAACCTGCAGTTGTCAGCATGATACATCATAACCTTCAGTTGTCAGCATGATACATCATAACCTGCAGTTGTCAGCATGATACATCATAACCTTCAGTTGTCAGCATGATACATCATAACCTGCAGTTGTCAGCATGATACATCATAACCTCCAGTTGTCAGCATGATACATCATAACCTTCAGTTGTCAGCATGATACATCATAACCTTCAGTTGTCAGCATGATACATCATAACCTGCAGTTGTCAGCATGATACATCATAACCTGCAGTTGTCAGCATGATACATCATAACCTTCAGTTGTCAGCATGATACATCATAACCTGCAGTTGTCAGCATGATGCATCATAACCTTCAGTTGTCAGCATGATACATCATAACCTTCAGTTGTCAGCATGATACATCATAACCTGCAGTTGTCAGCATGATACATCATAACCTGCAGTTGTCAGCATGATACATCATAACCTTCAGTTGTCAGCATGATACATCATAACCTGCAGTTGTCAGCATGATACATCATATCCTTCAGTTGTCAGCATGATACATCATAACCTTCAGTTGTCAGCATGATACATCATAACCTGCAGTTGTCAGCATGATACATCATAACCTTCAGTTGTCAGCATGATACATCATAACCTCCAGTTGTCAGCATGATACATCATAACCTTCAGTTGTCAGCATGATACATCATAACCTTCAGTTGTCAGCATGATGCATCATAACCTTCAGTTGTCAGCATGATACATCATAACCTGCAGTTGTCAGCATGATACATCATAACCTTCAGTTGTCAGCATGATACATCATAACCTGCAGTTGTCAGCATGATACATCATAACCTTCAGTTGTCAGCATGATACATCATAACCTTCAGTTGTCAGCATGATACATCATAACCTGCAGTTGTCAGCATGATACATCATAACCTTCAGTTATCAGCATGATACATCATAACCTGCAGTTGTCAGCATGATACATCATAACCTGCAGTTGTCAGCATGATACATCATAACCTTCAGTTGTCAGCATGATACATCATAACCTTCAGTTGTCAGCATGATACATCATAACCTGCAGTTGTCAACATGATACATCATAACCTGCAGTTGTCAGCATGATACATCATAACCTGCAGTTGTCAACATGATACATCATAACCTGCAGTTGTCAGCATGATACATCATAACCTGCAGTTGTCAGCATGATACATCATAACCTGCAGTTGTCAGCATGATACATCATAACCTGCAGTTGTCAGCATGATACATCATAACCTGCAGTTGTCAGCATGATACATCATAACCTGCAGTTGTCAGCATGATACATCATAACCTGCAGTTGTCAGCATGATACATCATAACCTGCAGTTGTCAGCATGATACATCATAACCTGCAGTTGTCAGCATGATACATCATAACCTGAAGTTGTCAGCATGATACATCATAACCTGCAATTGTCAGCATGATACATCATAACCTGCAATTGTCAGCATGATACATCATAACCTGCAGTTGTCAGCATGATACATTAACATGAATTTCACGTACTCGATATTAACTTTTCAATGGTCTTTTTAAACAGAAAAATCACTGAAAAAAAATAGCAATACAGAACTGGGGAATTATAATACGTACCGGTTGCTGGGGACACAGTTGTTGAGGACACGGTTGTTGGGGATACAGTTGTTGGGGACACGGTTGTTGGGGTGGATATGGTTGCTGTGGATATGGTTGCTGTGGTGGATACGACTGGTGTGGTGCAGACGGCGCTGCAGGAGCAGGAGGCTGTTGCCTGTAACCTGTTGAAGAGACGTTAGTTCATTACTACGCTATCTCACCATCCCTATTATTATATTCAGAGTTAAGCGTTAAACTCGCAAGGGTGATATATCAAACGGGTGATGGGTGGTAAAGAGGTTGGAACCAAGGAAGGAGAGAGTAGTGTCAGTTCCTTGAATTTTGTCTCTGAGGATCATAATTAATGTTGACTCACTCTCAGGAAGACGTCAGTTTTATGCTTCTATAAGATAAGATAAGATAAGATTTCGTTCGGATTTTTAACCCCGGAGGGTTAGCCACCCAGGATAACCCAAGAAAGTCAGTGCGTCATCGAGGACTGTCTAACTTATTTCCATTGGGGTCCTTAATCTTGTCCCCCAGGATGCGACCCACACCAGTCGACTAACACCCAGGTACCTATTTGCTGCTAGGTGAACAGGACAACAGGTGTAAGGAAACGTGTCGAAATGTTTCCACCCGCCGGGAATCGAACCCGGGCCCTCCGTGTGTGAAGCGGAAGCTTTAGCCACCAGACCACCGGGCCTGGATGTACAAGTATCTGTAGGATGTTCTTTAATGATGTCGATACACAAGGCTACTGGTATATTATAGCCTTCAACACACACACAAACCTTCTAGTATCTAATTCTTCAACAAACACAAAATGTTATTCGGTTGATGAGAGCCTCTGGTGTTATATTGGGCACTATGCTCATCCCTAGGTTCTCCTCTCTGAGTGACGTCTGCAGCCAGTCTTCTAGTCTATACTCCGCTTCCGGTCTTCATGTTCCTCCCCCAAGCTTCACCACCTTTCATATACTGGGGTTGAATTCAAGGAACCTCTTATCTAACCAATCTTTCAATTTGCTTCCTTCTCCCAAGGTTCTCCTTGACCCACCGTGGTATGTTACCATTAATGCTGTCTGCACCGTGTTTTTTGCCCAGTCTCTTGTGAGGATACAGTGTTATATGACGTCTTGCAGTCAAAGAAAATGCAATCTACCCTTCCATCTCTTTCCTGTTTCACATATATTACTTTGTCATAGGACTCCAATAAGTTAGACAAGATCTGCCATTTCTAAACCCATGCTGGTAAGTGTTTATGAACCCGCTTCTCTTCAGGTGTTTTACCACTTTTCCCCTGATAAGTTAGTCCATTACTTGGCATGGTATGCATGTCAGATAAACTGGTCTGTGATTTAACTCCTGTATGCTTTCTTACTTAAATATAGGAACGACATTTGCTGTCTTCCAGATCTCTGGCAACCACCATATGTCCACTGATCCTAGATAGTTATTAAAACAGTGCTTCTACTCCCTCTCGCAGAATCTATGATGATACTTTGTCAGGTCAAGTTGCCTTTTATGTATCCAGCTCCATCAAAACCTTCTTTACCTCTTGCCCTGTTGTGTGTATGGTGTAACCTGTAACCTCCGGTTTCAAGTGAAAAGACCTCTTCAGGTTATTTGGTCAACACTTCACAAATTCCTAATAGTTGTTCGTGAGCTCTCCTCCTTCCTTCCTTTCTCAGTCGAATTACTTGGCCCTTTACCGTCATTTTTCTTCTGGTTTGACTGTCAAGTAGTTTTGATTCAGACTTGGCCTTGACTGCTGGCATTCTCAAAGTATCACTAAGTCTCTCATCTCACACTAGCATATTTCCTTCTAGCTAGTCAGTTTTTCTGTAGTTTTTCTCACAATCTTACACTGTTTTTTCCTCTCTGCATCTCTGGATGTGTGTGTGTGTGTGTGTGTGTGTGTGTGTGTGTGTGTGTGTGTGTGTGTGTGTGTGTGTGTGTGTGTGTGTGTGTGTGTGTGTGTTTACCAAAAAAATCACAAGTTCGTGGTAAAAAAATTAATATCAGATCTTGGAGAAATATTTCTTAAAACTTATGACAACCACAAGAATACCTCTCGAGTGCCACCAAGAAACGAAAAAACACAAGAATCCCACTTAGCTGTGGTCGAGGGTGTAGCCTGGGGTTCGAACTCCGGCTCCTTCTAGTTAAACCTAGCACGCTACAACCTCCTCATTCTCCACAGTTCTGGAGGCATTAAAAATTCCGTAATATGTACCACATATGAACACAATCTTACCTGACATACTGGAATACGACGACAGCCTTGTTGAAGGACAAGAGCTGAAGAAGATTGGTGATGGAGACTGTGTATGATGGAGACTGCTAGTGGTGGTGATGGAGACTGCTAGTGGTGGCGATGGAGACTGCTAGTGGTGGCGATGGAGACTGCTAGTGGTGGTGATGGAGACTGCTAGTGGTGGTGATGGAGACTGCTAGTGGTGGCGATGGAGACTGCTAGTGGTGGTGATGGTGACTGCTAGTGGTGGCGATGGAGACTGCTAGTGGTGGCGATGGAGACTGCTAGTGGTGGTGATGGTGACTGCTAGTGGTGGTGATGGAGACTGCTAGTGGTGGTGATGGAGACTGCTAGTGGTGGTGATGGAGACTGCTAGTGGTGGTGATGGAGACTGCTAGTGGTGGTGATGGAGACTGCTAGTGGTGGTGATGGAGACTGCTAGTGGTGGCGATGGAGACTGCTAGTGGTGGTGATGGTGACTGCTAGTGGTGGCGATGGAGACTGCTAGTGGTGGTGATGGAGACTGCTAGTGGTGGCGATGGTGACTGCTAGTGGTGGCGATGGAGACTGCTAGTGGTGGCGATGGTGACTGCTAGTGGTGGCGATGGAGACTGCTAGTGGTGGTGATGGTGACTGCTAGTGGTGGCGATGGAGACTGCTAGTGGTGGCGATGGAGACTGCTAGTGGTGGTGATGGTGACTGCTAGTGGTGGCGATGGAGACTGCTAGTGGTGGTGATGGTGACTGCTAGTGGTGGCGATGGAGACTGCTAGTGGTGGCGATGGAGACTGCTAGTGGTGGTGATGGTGACTGCTAGTGGTGGCGATGGAGACTGCTAGTGGTGGCGATGGAGACTGCTAGTAATGGTGATGGAGACTGCTAGTGGTGGCGATGGAGACTGCTAGTGGTGGTGATGGAGACTGCTAGTAGTGGTGATGGAGACTGCTAGTGGTGGCGATGGAGACTGCTACTGGTGGTGATGGAGACTGCTAGTAGTGGTGATGGAGACTGCTAGTGGTGGCGATGGAGACTGCTACTGGTGGTGATGGAGACTGCTAGTAGTGGTGATGGAGACTGCTAGTGGAGTAGTGGTACACACTATAGCTACTGATAATGGGAGTTCACCTTGACGTCATATCTGATAAGAACAATCATTGTGTTAGGTACCATTATGTCCTGTGTGTGTGTGTGTGTGTGTGTGTGTGTGTGTGTGTGTGTGTGTGTGTGTGTGTGTGTGTGTGTGTGACAAAAAATTCACAGGTTCACGAAAAAAAATGAATATAAAAAACTGAAGAATTGTTTGTTTCAGTAGTGACTGAAATAAAATATACATATTTAATGAAAATGCTTCGGGACGCATTATATATATATATATATATATATATATATATATATATATATATATATATATATATATATATATATATATATATATATATATATATATATATATATATAACAAGTCGGCCGTCTCCCACCGAGGCAGGGTGACCCAAAAAAGAAAGAAAATCCCCAAAAAGAAAATACTTTCATCATCATTCAACACTTTCACCACACTCACACATTATCACTGCTTTTGCAGAGGTGCTCAGAATACAACAGTTTAGAAGCATATACGTATAAAGATACACAACATATCCCTCCAAACTGCCAATATCCCAAACCCCTCCTTTAAAGTGCAGGCATTGTACTTCCCATTTCCAGGACTCAAGTCCGACTATATGAACATAACCGGTTTCCCTGAATCCCTTTACTAAATATTACCCTGCTCACACTCCAACAGATCGTCAGGTCCCAAATACCATTCGTCTCCATTCACTCCTATCGAACACGCTCATGCACGCCTGCTGGAAGTCCAAGCCCCTCGCCCACAAAATCTTCCTTACCCCTTCCTTCCAACCTTTTCGACGACGACCCCTACCCCGCCTTCCTTCCCCTACAGATTTATACGCTCTCCATGTCATTCTACTTTGATCCATTCTCTCTAAATGACCAAACCACCTCAACAACTCCTCTTCTGCCCTCTGACTAATACTTTTATTAACTCCACACCTTCTCCTAATTTCCACACTCCGAATTTTCTACATAATATTTACACCACACATTGCTCTTAGACAGGACATCTCCACTGCCTCCAACCGCCTCCTCGCTGCTGCATTTACCACCCAAGCTTCACACCCATATAAGAGTGTTGGTACTACTATACTTTCATACATTCCCTTATTTGCCTCCATAGATAACGTTTTTTGACTCCACATATACCTCAACGCACCACTCACCTTTTTTCCCTCATCAATTCTATGATTAACCTCATCCTTCATAAACCCATCCGCCGACACGTCAACTCCCAAGTATCTGAAAACATTCACTTCTTCCATACTCCTCCTCCCCAATTTGATATCCAATTTTTCTTTATCTAAATCATTTGATACCCTCATCACCTTACTCTTTTCTATGTTCACTTTCAACTTTCTACCTTTACACACATTCTCAAACTCATCCACTAACCTTTGCAATTTTTCTTTAGAATCTCCCATAAGCACAGTATCATCAGCAAAAAAACAACTGTGTCAATTCCCATTTTGTATTTGATTCCCCATAATTTAATCCCACCCCTCTCCCGAACACCCTAGCATTTACTTCTTTTACAACCCCATCTATAAATATATTAAACAACCATGGTGACATTACACATCCCTGTCTAAGACCTACTTTTACCGGGAAGTATTCTCCCTCTCTTCTACACACCCTAACATGAGCCTCACTATCCTCATAAAAACTCTTTACAGCATTTATTAACTTACCACCTATTCCATAAACTTGCAACATCTGCCACATTGCTCCTCTATCCACTCTATCATATGCCTTTTCTAAATTCATAACTGCAATAAAAACTTCCCTACCTTTATCTAAATACTGTTCACATATATGCTTCAATGTAAACACTTGATCTACACATCCCCTACCCACTCTGAAGCCTCCTTGCTCATCCGCAATCCTACATTCTGTCTTACCTCTAATTCTTTCAATTATAATCCTACTGTACACTTTTCCTGGTATACTCAGTAAACTTACTCCGGTACAATTTTTACAATCTCTTTTGTCCCTTTTCCCTTTAAATAAAGGGACAATACATGTTCTCCGCCAATCCCTAGGTACCTTCCCCTCTTTCATATATTTATTGAACAAAAATACCAACCACTCCAACATTATATCCCCCCCTGCTTTAACATTTCTGTCATGATCCCATCAGTTCAAGCTGCTTTACCCCCTTTCATTCTACGTAATGCCTCACGTACCTCCACCACACTTACATTCTGCTCTTCTTCACTCCTAAAAGATGGTATACCTCCCTGGCCAGTGCATGAAATTACCGCTTCCCTTTCTTCGTCGACATTTAAAAGTTCCTCAAAATATTCTCGCCATCTACCTAATACCTCCCTCTCCCTATCTACTAACTCCCCTTCTCTATTTTAAACTGAAAAATCCATTCGTTCTCTAGGCTTTCTTAACTTGTTTAATTCACTCCAAAAATTTTTCTTATTTTTTATTAAAATTTCTTGACAGTGCCTCTCCCACTCTATCATCTGCTCTCCTTTTGCACTCTCTCACCACTCTCTTCACCTTTCTTTTACTCTCCATATACTCAACTCTTCTTATAACACTTCTGCTTCGTAAAAACCTCTCATAAGCTACCTTTTTCTCTTTTATCACACCCTTTACTTCATCATTCCACCAATCACTCCTCTTTCCTCCTGCCCCCACCCTCCTATAACCACAAACTTCTGCCCCACATTCTAATACTGCATTTTTAAAACTATTCCAACCCTCTTCAACCCCCCCCCCCCACTACTCATACCTGCAACAGTCCACCTTTCTGCCAATAGTTGCTTATATCTCACCCGAACTTAGTTTATACACTTTCACCTCCCTCTTACTTGTTGCCACCTTCCTCTTTTCCCATCTACCTCTTACTCTAACTGTAACTACAACTAGATAATGATCCGATATATCAGTTGCCCCTCTATAAACATGTACATCCTGGAGCCTACCCATCAACCTTTTATCCACCTATATATGTATATATATATATATATATATATATATATATATATATATATATATATATATATATATATATATATATATATATATATATATATATATATATATATATATCTATATATATATATATATATATATATATATATATATATATATATATATATATATATATATATATATATTAGCCAGAGGAATAATCTCCAGATTAACCAAGTCATTCTCGTCTCTACTTGTCTCTGACTAGATTTCCATTCCCATCTTAGAATTAGATCTGTAACCCCAGCATCATCTTAGAATTAGATCTATAACCCCAGCATCATCTTAGAATTAGATCTATAACCCCAGCATCATCTTAGAATTAGATCTATAACCCCAGCATCATCTTAGAATTAGATCTATAACCCCAGCATCATCTTAGAATTAGATCTATAACCCCAGCATCATCTTAGAATTAGATCTATAACCCCAGCATCATCTTAGAATTAGATCTATAACCCCAGCATCATCTTAGAATTAGATCTATAACCCCAGCATCATCTTAGAATTAGATCTATAACCCCAGCATCATCTTAGAATTAGATCTATAACCCCAGCATCATCTTAGAATTAGATCTATAACCCCAGCATCATCTTAGAATTAGATCTATAACCCCAGCATCATCCTAGAATTAGATCTATAACCCCAGCATCATCTTAGAATTAGACCTATAACCCCAGCATCATCTTAGAATTAGATCTATAACCCCAGCATCATCTTAGAATTAGATCTATAACCCCAGCATCATCTTAGAATTAGATCTATAACCCCAACATCATCTTAGAATTAGATCTATAACCCCAGCATCATCTTAGAATTAGATCTATAACCCCAGCATCATCTTAGAATTAGATCTATAACCCCAGCATCATCTTAGAATTAGATCTATAACCCCTACATCATCTTAGAATTAGATCTATAACCCCAGCATCATCTTAGAATTAGATCTATAACCCCAGCATCATCTTAGAATTAGATCTATAACCCCAGCATCATCTTAGAATTAGATCTATAACCCCAACATCATCTTAGAATTAGATCTATAACCCCAGCATCATCTTAGAATTAGATCTATAACCCCAGCATCATCTTAGAATTAGATCTGTAACCCCAGCATCATCTTACAATTAGATCTATAACCCCAGCATCATCTTAGAATTAGATCTATAACCCCAGCATCATCTTAGAATTAGATCTATAACCCCAGCATCATCTTAGAATTAGATCTATAACCCCAGCATCATCTTAGAATTAGATCTATAACCCCAGCATCATAACAACGAACATTTCTTCTAAAAATATCTATTCTAACTTTTTCTTAGCACTCTCAGGAATAAACGTTTTAAGGAGTCCTTGAGTACACAAGAACGTACCCTGACATAAAGTCTTGATCTGAGATCAAGGACCTGTCTTGATAAACACACGCAGCGTCTCTGTTGAGTACGACTCTGGTGTCCCAGGTGAGTCGTGTTGCTGGACTTGTTTTATTCATCTGATCAGGTTTACGCCGCGACCTGTTGTTCTTAGCACATAAAAACTACGACTCATGAAGGTCAGGTTACTCAGCTGTTGCTCACTCTCTCAGGCCATCACCACCCTGGTCCCTTCCTCTTCTCAGCTCCCTCTTACAACTATCCATCAATTCTCTCTCCCAGCTTCAACTATCCGGGGTTCGATCCCCGGTACCGGTGAAAGTGTTGGGCATGTTTCTTCACACTTGCTGTCCCTATTCACCTAGCAGTAAGTAAGTATCTGAGTGTTAGCCACTTCACACCTGCTGTTCCTCTTCACCTAGCAGTCAGTAGGTACCTGAGTGTTAGTCGGATGGTATGGGTGGCATCCTGGGGGTTGGTAGTATAACAGCTCTTAGCCTGTAAAATTGATTTGTGTGGAAAAAAAAATCCACCTACAACTATACATCAATCTTCTCTCATCTACAACTATCTACCAACCCTCCCACCTTTCACACCCTTCACACTTTTTCTCCTGCATATTCCTCACATCCCTCTCACTCTACCACCCTTCCTTCCATCACTGCACCTGAGAATACTGCAAACTCTAATCACACAATAGAGCGGAAAAGTAATGTGAAAGACCTGGGTGTGGTAATGTCCGAAGACCTCACCTTCAAGGACCACAACAATGTCACTATCACATCTGCTAGGAAACTGATAGGATGGATAATGAGAACATTCAAGACAAGAGATGCTAAGCCAATGATGATCCTTTTTGAATCATTTATTCTCTCTAGGTTGGAATACTGATGTACATTAACGTCCCCATTCAAGACAGGTGAAATTGCAGATCTAGAGAATGTACAGAGAACCTTTACTGCACGTATAAGTTCCATCAAACACCCTAACTACTGGGAGTGCCTGGAAGCACTTGACTTGTACTCACTGGAGCGCAGGCGAGAGAGATATATCATAATCTACATCTGGAAGATTCTGGAGGGACTGGTCCCTAATATGCACACAGCAATCACTCCATACGAAAGCAAAAGACTTGGCAGGCGATGCAACATACCCCAGTGAAAAGTAGGGGCGCCACTGGTACACTAAGAGAAAACGCAATAAGTGTCCGGGGTCCAAGACTGTTCAACAGCCTCCCACCAGCAATAAGGGGCATTACCGGTAGACCCCTGGTTGTCTTCAAGAGGGAGCTGGACAGATATCTAAAGACGGTGGCGGATCAACCGGGCTGTGGTTCGCACGTTGGACTGCGTGCGGCCAGCAGTAACAGCCTGGTTGATCAAGCCCTGATCCACCGGGAGGCCTGGTCATGGACCGGGCAGCGGGGGCGTTGATCCCCGGAATACCCTCCAGGTAGACTCCAGGCAGACCTTCCTACAATCAACCCCAACTTCTAACCTCTTCACACCTCTACGAAAATCAGATTTCGCTCTGCCAACGACCTCATTACAACAATTAACATACGTTAAAAAAACAAAGCACACAATCAAGTCGTTTTTTCCTACGTGTGTAGAGAGGAAAATATGCAGAATGTCAAGCTTTCAGTCGTCCGGCGTCGTAGAGAAGGTCGTTCAACTTTCCTGTATGGGAGCGACCTATTCTTAGAGACGTTGATGTCTCTGAGTTTCTCAACAAAGTGGCGACTCATTAGTATAGATTATATAGTGGCGACCCATTAGTATAGATTATATAGTGGCGACCCATTAGTACACCTCTATAAAGTGGCGACCCATTAGTATAGATTATATAGTGGCGACCCATTAGTATAGATTATATAGTGGCGACCCATTAGTATAGATTATAAAGTGGCGACCCATTAGTATAGATTATATAGTGGCGACCCATTAGTATAGATTATAAAGTGGCGACCCATTAGTATAGATTATATAGTGGCGACCCATTAGTATAGATTATATAGTGGCGACCCATTAGTACACCTTCTCTATAAAGTGGCGACCCATTAGTACAGCTTCTCTATAAAGTGGCGACCCATTAGTACACCTTCTCTATAAAGTGGCGACCCATTAGTACACCTTCTCTATAAAGTGGCGACCCATTAGTATAGATTACATAGTGGCGACCCATTAGTACACCTTCTCTATAAAGTGGCGACCCATTAGTACACCTTCTCTATAAAGTGGCGACCCATTAGTACACCTTCTCTATAAAGTGGCGACCCATTAGTACACCTTCTCTATAAAGTGGCGACCCATTAGTATAGATTATATAGTGGCGACCCATTAGTACACCTTCTCTATAAAGTGGCGACCCATTAGTATAGATTATAAAGTGGCGACCCATTAGTATAGATTATAAAGTGGCGACCCATTAGTATAGATTATAAAGTGGCGACCCATTAGTACAGCTTGTCTATAAAGTGGCGACCCATTCGTCTTCTTCGTGGTTTTAATATCTCAGTAAGTTTCTTAGTGATGCTGACATCTCGGAACTTTCCTGTATAGGAGCGATCTCTTCTTAGCGACGCTAATATCTTGGTGGTATCGCTGTTGCACTGGGATGGCAATCTCTGCAGTGTATTGTATTTTGCTTGCAAATTAAGCTGACGACGTAGCAACGAAGCTGAGATAACAATGTGTGTGTGTGCGGTCGATGGCATGATGGAACACGCTACACTGTGCCATTTATATATTGTACGAACCACATTGAAGACATTATCAAATTATCATATGTTTTATTCCAATTATTGGTGCTATTGTGTGTGATAATTGGTTATTAGTTTTATTGACCATTGCCTAATTAAACCATTCCAAAAAAACGTAATAAAATCTAGCCAGTCCTAATAAAATCTAACTTTAAGTAACTAAATTTAACTTATAATAACTTAACATAAAATAGTCTAATGCAACTTAACCTAACTTACCCTAAATTAACTTTACTTAAATAACAAAAAAAGGCACAATACCATGACTGGAACGATACACAAATAACCCGCACATAAAAGAGAGAAACTTACGACGACGTTTCGGTCCAACTTGGACCATTTACAAAGTCACACTAACCAGAAGTACGAACGAACGAACGAAAGTTCAGGTAAGATCCCAAATGGGATAAGCGGGGAAGACGGGACAGACGAAGAATAGTGCTGGAGAGGAGTGTTCTTAGTCGTAGAAATAGAGCCAGGGCTTAACCCAGCAGCGAAGGCGATCGTGGGACAGATATTGAGAAGAGAAATTCAGGCTCTTCTGTTGGGACTCTGGTGGGGTGAGCGGGAAGGAAGGGACATGCGACGTTTAGCGCTAGAGAGGAGTGTAGAACTGAGCCATGTCTTAACCCAAAAGCTAAGGCGAACGTGGGTCAGAGAATGGTACCTGTCATAGAAGGTACCTGTCAGCGAATCCAAGGTTATTTGTAAATAGGGTTTGGAACAGGATCATGCAAGGAGTAGAAAAGGTTGTGTTGGTTTGTGGGTCTGCGAATGTCTTCGTCAAGGAGAGAGGTCCAGTAGTCATGTCGTGTCTCAAGTTTGTCTATCTGTCTGTCACTGAGCATCTTCCAGTACAGATTCAGCGCAGGGATGTCTAATTGGGTATGGAGAGACTCGCTTGTGGCGAAGTCCTCCCATCTGACATCAAGCACCCAGCGCAGCGCCTTGTTCTGGACACGCTGCAGTTTAAGTAAGTTTGTTTTTGCTGCAAGAGAGAGGGCTAGAGGAGAGTAAGTTATCAGAGGACGTATTAGGGATTTGTAGAGGTGTAGTTTGGTGCGTTGAGAGGCATGTTTCAGCTTGTAGAGGCCCGCAAGGGCCGTACTAGCTATTGCATGCCTTGAGTGAATGTGTCCGTGTAAACGAAGAAGGTAGTCAAGATTAACGCCAAGGACAGTGACAGATTGTGTGATGGGGATGTAAGTGCGGGTGTCAGCTGTTCTGAGCTAGACAGGTAATGGAGGATCACGTTTTCTGTAGTTAAAATATGTAATGCTGGATTTAGCTGCATTGGTTTTGATCCTCCATTTTTGTTCCCAGATGGCTATCCTGTCGACCTTATTTTATGTTTTGTGTGTGAGTGTATCTATATTGGCATGAGTGATAAGTTGCGTAATGTCGTCTGCATAGGCTAGTGTGATGGAGTTTTGGTATACAGGTGTTGGAATGTCGTTAGTGTATAAAATGTAGAGGGTAGGGGAGAGGACAGATCCCTGGGGTACTCCAGCATTTAGTGTGAAGTAGTCAGAGTAACAGCCTTGGAATTTTATTCTCATGGTACGGCCGTCTAGGAAGTTGCAGAGGAGTTTACGAGTAGTGAGAGGCAGGTTAAAGTTAGTGCGGAGTTTGTACTTGAGCCCTTGGTGCCAAACAGTGTCAAAAGGTTTTTCAACGTCTTTTGCAACCAGGGCTGTCCTGTTTCTTTGTTCTGTGTTTATGTGGATGTAGTTGAGAATGATGTTAATGGCATCCTGTGTGGATCTGTGTGTTCTGAAGCCAAACTGGCCATCAGAAAGTAGAGAGTTGTGTTCCAGGTATCTGCGAAGGCGATGGTTGATGAGTTTTTCAAAGAGTTTTCCTAAAGTTTCGAGGAGGCTGATAGGGCGATAGTTTCTAGGGTCAGAGTGGTCTTTATTGGGTTTAGGAAGGAGGATAGCAGTAGCAGCTTTGAAGAGGGAAGGGAAGTATCCAGAGGCAAGGGAGGCATTGAGGAGGTTTGTGTAGGCAGTAATGATAGAGTCACGAAGGTGTTTCAGGATAATATGGTTTAGGCCAGAAGCACCAGGAGCCTTGGGAGGAAGGTGTCTGAGGAGAGTTTTAATGTCTGTTGGTGAAAGGAGTGTCGAGTTCTTGGGAGGAGATAAGAGAGTCTAGATGTATGTGGCTATCTGGTGTTATTTCTAGTGTGTGTGCAGTGTTCCAGTGTTCTATGTTCTGAATGTGTTGAATAACGTTAGGGTGAGGTGGGTGAGGGTGGAAGATGTTCTCCCAGATGTGTTTGAAGATGTTGGTAGCAGCCTGCGGGTCTGAGATGTGTGTGTTGTTGTGGGTGATGTGTTTGAATTTGTTGGTGGGAGTTGTGCCTCTGATTTTTTTGATAAAGTTCCAGAAGGCTTTAGTGTTTTTAATACGCTGTTTGTCAGCTTGTTGTATGAGTTGTGACCAGTGATTGTTGTGGTCTTGGTCTAGGCTGTGTAGAATGTTGTTTCTAAGGTAAGTGAGATCTAATCGGACTTGATTAAATCTATGTGTGTTGTAGAGGAAGCGGTTGTGGTAGCAGATAATTAGTCTTCTTGTTCTGAGTGACGGTTTGAAGGAATAACGAGTGGTGTGAGTTTTCTTTGGTATTGCGATGTTGGCTGCTTGTGTAATGGTGTCCTGGATGAGATCAAGTTGAGTATCGATGTCAGAGATAGGTTTGTTGTTGTAGTCATAGGTGAGGTTAATATTGTCTGTGTTGTTTGAAAGCATCCCAGTCAGCGTTCTTGTAGGAGAAGGAAGGTGTGGTTGGAATGAGGATAGGGTTGGAGGAGATGTGTAAGATGACTGGGATGTGATCAGAGCCTGTAATAGGGCCAGGTGAGATGTAGTGTTGAAATAGAGAGCTGGCTCGGTTTGCCAGAATGATGTCTGGTTTGCCTTGGCCCGTGTGATTGTAGAAGGTATTGAAGTCTGGGCCGAGATGAATTAGGTGTTTATGGTTTGTGAAGTTGAGTAATTGGTGACCAAATTGGTTGTTACTTTTGTGATGAAAGGCGGTGTGTTTGGCATTCATGTCAGCTAGTAGGTATGTTGGTGTGTTGGTGTAGTTGAAGACTAAGGAAAGATCGTGTATGTTGAGAATAGTGTTTGGGCGAGCATAGGTGGTGAAAAAGATAAAGGGGCCAAGGTGGGTGTGTATTCTGACTGCAAGACAGTGTTGGTGAATAAAAGGGATTGGGAGAGATTCGTGTTTTATGTTGGATTTGACAACGATGTCAATCCCATCGTGCGGATCATAGGGGGACTGTAGTGCAGTATAACCATAATGGCGGATACGTTGAGGGGCTTTGAGGCAGGTACTGTTTAGTAAAACAATATCTGGCCTCTCTGCTTCAAGGAGCTCGGCCAGTAGGTGTCTAATTGTAAAGTAAGAACGTACGTTGAACTGAATCACCTTAAACGTGATTTAATGGTTTCGTCATAGCAAAGTTAATGTTGGGGGAGGAGTTTGGATTAAAACCCATGATAGTGGTGCCATCAGTGGATGTGTGTTTGTAGGTGCTACGACCCGTTTCCTGGAGGGGGAGGAAGAGATGGATCTGTTTTGTCTGTCTGTCAGAAGTTGGGGCAGGTTTAGGTTTGAGTGGATTTTGTCTGGAGGAGGTGGAGTTGGACCTGGATGAAGTTTTGGTTGTGGTGGAGGAGTGGGCGAAGGTAGACGCAGAGGAAGTGGAAGCTTTGGTAGGGGATGAGGAAGTGGAAGCTATGGTAATGGATGAGGAAGTGGAAGCTTTGGTTGGGGATGAGGAAGTGGGTAAGGAAGTAGGGGGAGGGGTGGTCATAGCAGCAGCAGTAGGGGTGTTGGTGGGAGGGGTGGAAGTAGTGAAGAGGGGTAGGGGAGGAGGAGAGCTGGTGGGTGTAGGAAGTGGGGGGTGGGAGAGAGGGAGGAGGTAGAGGTTGTAGGGGGCTTAGAAGAGAAGCAGGAAGGAGGGATAATTAAAGAGGGAAGATTGTTAGCAGACAAGATTAGGTTAAGGACATGTGAGTAGTCTGATTGGTAAGCTTGTGAGATTACCATCGCAGAGTGGGCAGCAGTGGCGAGTTGGCAGTTAGTTTTGTAGTCTAGTGTGGGTGTAGGTGTAGAAGGAGAGGTGATTGCAGTCTGTGTTGGTGTTTGAAGTGTGTAGAGTAGGAGAGGTAGACCAAGTGCGTGGGGAGGCCCAGGCACTGGGGGTAGGGGAGGGAGGTATGAAAGGTGAGGGAGGTGCAGGGAAGGGGTTGGGGAGGGAGGGAGGTTGGCTGGCTCTGAGGGTGGAGAGACTGTCTTTTCTAGTAGGGCAGAAATTTGCAACTGCAGTGTGTGACCCACCGCAGTTAGAACATTTAAGGGGGAGGTTGCAAGTGTTCCAGAAGTGGCCAGTTGCTGAACATCTGGAGTAGGTTTGTGTGGAAGTGCATGAGATTTTGTCGTGGCCGAATTTGTAGCATTTCAGACATTGTGTGATGGGGTGAAAGTTTGGAGTGAAGAGGGTGTTTGGAGGAATGCGGATGGTCTTGGCAAGGATTCCTTGATTGAAGAGTGTAGAGGCGTCAAAAGGAGTTGAACAGCGTATTTTGAGGATGGTAGAGTTTTCAGGTCTGTAAATATCGTCAACAGAGACTTTGTTCTTAGTACTAATGTCTTTGATTAAGTCTTCTTTGTCTGTGTCATAGGCAGTCAGGAGAGAATAGTCTACGTGTTTTGCCATCACTGTGCATTTGGCGCGGTGCTCAGGAGTCCAAATAATAGTGAAGCCTGCGTTGAGAAGTTTTTGTCTGGTCTCGGTTGAGGTGTACGTTTCGTAAGAATGTCTGTCAAGAAGTAGTTTGAATCCTGAGTTGGTTTTAAAGACTTTCAGCTGAGGAGCGCCAGTGATCTGGTACAATAAATTTCCAGGACAGATAGTGGCATGATCAGATTTAGAGTATTTGAGGTTAAGCGAGAAAGAATTGGGTTTGGAAGAGGTAGAGGCAGGGTAGGCTTTAGAGGCAGGAGTAGACAGAGTAGAGGCAGGTGTTGGCAGTAGAGGAGGAGTGGTAAGGGGAAAGGAAGTGGAAGGCATTGAAGGCATCGTAAAGAATAATTGGCTAGGCAAGTACGTGTGAAGAAGACACACGTACTTGCCTGGCTATAACTTTAAAGTTTCTTGTGGAGTCCGTCTCTGGGGGCACAGGACACTGAGGAGGTGAGCTGTAGCTTGATGGAGCACTGTATCCCCTGAACGGTGAGGAGAGGCAACAATGGCTGTATGGCGTGCAGACCACACGTACAGGCTGAGGCGTGGAGACTTCAGACAGCAACAGGAGTGCAGAGGGAGGCTTCCTGCACTTGGGTAGGCAGCCATCGACGCACCAATCCTGATGGTGAAGACGAAGGTCCAGTAACCACCACTCGGTGAAGAGAGCAACTGGCTGTGAGCGATGAGGAGAGCCAACACTAGCTGTATGGCGAGCAGACTTCACATACAGGCTGAGGCGTGGAGACTTCAGACAACGGCGAGGAGAGGCAACACTGGCTGTATAGCGTGTAGACTACTCGTACAGTCTGGAGCGTGGAGGCTACAGATAGCAACAGGAGTGCAGAGGGAGGCTTCCTGCCCTTGGGTAGGCAGCCACCGACGCACCAATCCTGTAGGTGAAGACGAAGGTCTAGTAACCACTACTCTGAGGAAAGTCACACTCAACACGGGGTAATTAGAGAGGCGAGATCTTTGGTCGATGGAGCTGTGGTCCAAGTCGGACCGAAACGTCGTCGTAAGCTTCCCTCTTTTATGTGCGGGTTATTTGTGTAACTTTACCTAACCTCGGCAGAAATTCACTAACCATTTCAAGTCTAATGTAAACAAATCTAACCTAACCTAATCTAACCTAACCTAACCTAAAGTCATTACATGACCAGCCGGGCTGTGGTTGTACGTTGATTTACGTATGGCCGGCAGTAACAGCCTGGTTGATCAGACCCGAATCCAGCACGTAGGCCTGGCAATGGACCGGGCCGCGGGGACGTTGACCCCCGGAACAACCTCCGCTTATACTCCAGCTATAACCTATCCAAACATCTCCATGGTTATACAAATGGGCAAAACGTTCAGAAACGTATTTACGATGTTTTCCACTCCACAATCTTCTACCTGGCTTGCACATTTAGTTATCTAAAATCTGCTGTTGATATCGCAAAGGGAATTGTTATCCTGCATGATCTAGTCAATACGATATTGGTGATAACCTTCTCCATGCACCTATCTACCTACTTACTCTTCCACTAACACCTACCTACCTACTTCTCTACCACTAACACCTACCTACATACTTACTCTACTACTAACACCTACCTACCTACTTAGTCTACCACTAACAACTACCTACCTACTTAGTCTACCACTAACACCTACCTACCTACCCACTAACTCTTCTCCACACATGTCCTCACAGAAATCTCCCTACATTCTCCTCTAACTTTTCAGGTATCCAAGAAATCTTAATCATTAATACATAAAACTTCATTTTTTGTATCAGTCCTTCCAGCAGAGTAATGTCTTCTCCCCTTCCAGCAGAGTAATGTCTTCTCCCCTTCCAGCAGAGTAATGTCTTCTCCCCTTCCAGCAGAGTAATGTCTTCTCCCCTTCCAGCAGAGTAATGTCTTCTCTCCTTCCAGCAGAGTAATGTCTTCTCTCCTTCCAGCAGAGTAATGTCTTCTCTCCTTCCAGCAGAGTAATGTCTTCTCCCCTTCCAGCAGAGTAATGTCTTCTCTCCTTCCAGCAGAGTAATCTCTTCTCTCCTTCCAGCAGAGTAATGTCTTCTCCCCTTCCAGCAGAGTAATGTCTTCTCCCCTTCCAGCAGAGTAATGTCTTCTCTCCTTCCAGCAGAGTAATCTCTTCTCTCCTTCCAGCAGAGTAATGTCTTCTCTCCTTCCAGCAGAGTAATGTCTTCTCTCCTTCCAGCAGAGTAATGTCTTCTCTCCTTCCAGCAGAGTAATGTCTTCTCTCCTTCCAGCAAAGTAATGTCTTCTCTCCTTCCAGCAGAGTAATGTCTTCTCTCCTTCCAGCAGAGTAATGTCTTCTCCCCTTCCAGCAGAGTAATGTCTTCTCTCCTTCCAGCAGAGTAATGTCTTCTCTCCTTCCAGCAGAGTAATGTCTTCTCTCCTTCCAGCAGAGTAATGTCTTCTCCCCTTCCAGCAGAGTAATGTCTTCTCCCCTTCCAGCAGAGTAATGTCTTCTCTCCTTCCAGCAGAGTAATCTCTTCTCTCCTTCCAGCAGAGTAATGTCTTCTCTCCTTCCAGCAGAGTAATGTCTTCTCTCCTTCCAGCAGAGTAATGTCTTCTCTCCTTCCAGCAGAGTAATGTCTTCTCTCCTTCCAGCAGAGTAATGTCTTCTCTCCTTCCAGCAGAGTAATGTCTTCTCTCCTTCCAGCAGAGTAATGTCTTCTCTCCTTCCAGCAGAGTAATGTCTTCTCTCCTTCCAGCAGAGTAATGTCTTCTCTCCTTCCAGCAGAGTAATGTCTTCTCTCCTTCCAGCAGAGTAATGTCTTCTCTCCTTCCAGCAGAGTAATGTCTTCTCTCCTTCCAGCAGAGTAATGTCTTCTCTCCTTCCAGCAGAGTAATGTCTTCTCTCCTTCCAGCAGAGTAATGTCTTCTCTCCTTCCAGCAGAGTAATGTCTTCTCTCCTTCCAGCAGAGTAATGTCTTCTCTCCTTCCAGCAGAGTAATGTCTTCTCTCCTTCCAGCAGAGTAATCTCTTCTCTCCTTCCAGCAGAGTAATGTCTTCTCTCCTTCCAGCAGAGTAATCTCTTCTCTCCTTCCAGCAGAGTAATGTCTTCTCTCCTTCCAGCAGAGTAATGTCTTTTCTCCTTCCAGCAGAGTAATCTCTTCTCCCCTTCCAGCAGAGTAATGTCTTCTCTCCTTCCAGCAGAGTAATGTCTTCTCTCCTTCCAGCAGAGTAATCTCTTCTCTCCTTCCAGCAGAGTAATGTCTTCTCTCCTTCCAGCAGAGTAATCTCTTCTCTCCTTCCAGCAGAGTAATCTCTTCTCTCCTTCCAGCAGAGTAATGTCTTCTCTCCTTCCAGCAGAGTAATCTCTTCTCTCCTTCCAGCAGAGTAATGTCTTCTCTCCTTCCAGCAGAGTAATCTCTTCTCCCCTTCCAGCAGAGTAATCTCTTCTCTCCTTCCAGCAGAGTAATCTCTTCTCTCCTTCCAGCAGAGTAATCTCTTCTCTCCTTCCAGCAGAGTAATCTCTTCTCTCCTTCCAGCAGAGTAATCTCTTCTCTCCTTCCAGCAGAGTAATCTCTTCTCTCCTTCCAGCAGAGTAATCTCTTCTCTCCTTCCAGCAGAGTAATCTCTTCTCTCCTTCCAGCAGAGTAATCTCTTCTCTCCTTCCAGCAGAGTAATCTCTTCTCTCCTTCCAGCAGAGTAATCTCTTCTCTCCTTCCAGCAGAGTAATCTCTTCTCTCCTTCCAGCAGAGTAATCTCTTCTCTCCTTCCAGCAGAGTAATCTCTTCTCTCCTTCCAGCAGAGTAATCTCTTCTCTCCTTCCAGCAGAGTAATCTCTTCTCTCCTTCCAGCAGAGTAATCTCTTCTCTCCTTCCAGCAGAGTAATCTCTTCTCTCCTTCCAGCAGAGTAATCTCTTCTCTCCTTCCAGCAGAGTAATCTCTTCTCTCCTTCCAGCAGAGTAATCTCTTCTCTCCTTCCAGCAGAGTAATCTCTTCTCTCCTTCCAGCAGAGTAATCTCTTCTCTCCTTCCAGCAGAGTAATCTCTTCTCTCCTTCCAGCAGAGTAATCTCTTCTCTCCTTCCAGCAGAGTAATCTCTTCTCTCCTTCCAGCAGAGTAATCTCTTCTCTCCTTCCAGCAGAGTAATCTCTTCTCTCCTTCCAGCAGAGTAATCTCTTCTCTCCTTCCAGCAGAGTAATCTCTTCTCTCCTTCCAGCAGAGTAATCTCTTCTCCCCTTCCAGCAGAGTAATCTCTTCTCCCCTTCCAGCAGAGTAATCTCTTCTCCCCTTCCAGGAGAGTAATCTCTTCTCCCCTTCCAGCAGAGTAATCTCTTCTCTCCTTCCAGCAGAGTAATCTCTTCTCTCCTTCCAGCAGAGTAATCTCTTCTCTCCTTCCAGCAGAGTAATCTCTTCTCCCCTTCCAGCAGAGTAATCTCTTCTCCCTTCCAGGAGAGTAATCTCTTCTCCCCTTCCAGAGTAATCTCTTCTCCCCTTCCAGGAGAGTAATCTCTTCTCCCCTTCCAGCAGAGTAATCTCTTCTCCCCTTCCAGGAGAGTAATCTCTTCTCTTCCAGCAGAGTAATCTCTTCTCTCCTTCCAGCAGAGTAATCTCTTCTCTCCTTCCAGCAGAGTAATCGCTTCTCACCTTCCAGGAGAGTAATCGCTTCTCACCTTCCAGCAGAGTAATCTCTTCTCTCCTTCCAGCAGAGTAATCTCTTCTCTCCTTCCAGCAGAGTAATCTCTTCTCCCCTTCCAGCAGAGTAATCTCTTCTCCCCTTCCAGGAGAGTAATCTCTTCTCCCCTTCCAGCAGAGTAATCTCTTCTCTCCTTCCAGCAGAGTAATCTTTTCTCCCCTTCCAGCAGAGTAATCTCTTCTCCCCTTCCAGCAGAGTAATGTCTTCTCTCCTTCCAGCAGAGTAATCTCTTCTCCCCTTCCAGCAGAGTAATCTCTTCTCCCCTTCCAGAAGAGTAATCTCTTCTCCCCTTCCAGCAGAGTACTGTCTTCTCTCCTTCCAGCAGAGTAATCTCTTCTCTCCTTCCAGCAGAGTAATCTCTTCTCCCCTTCCAGCAGAGTAATCTCTTCTCTCCTTCCAGCAGAGTAATCTCTTCTCCCCTTCCAGCAGAGTAATCTCTTCTCTCCTTCCAGCAGAGTAATCTTTTCTCCCCTTCCAGCAGAGTAATGTCTTCTCTCCTTCCAGCAGAGTAATCTCTTCTCTCCTTCCAGCAGAGTAATCTCTTCTCCCCTTCCAGCAGAGTAATGTCTTCTCTCCTTCCAGCAGAGTAATCTCTTCTCTCCTTCCAGCAGAGTAATCTCTTCTCCCCTTCTAGCAGAGTAATCTCTTCTCTCCTTCCAGCAGAGTAATCTCTTCTCCCCTTCTAGCATAGTAATCTCTTCTCTCCTTCCAGCAGAGTAATGTCTTCTCTCCTTCCAGCAGAGTAATCTCTTCTCTCCTTCCAGCAGAGTAATCTCTTCTCCCCTTCTAGCAGAGTAATCTCTTCTCTCCTTCCAGCAGAGTAATGTCTTCTCTCCTTCCAGCAGAGTAATCTCTTCTCTCCTTCCAGCAGAGTAATCTCTTCTCCTCTTCTAGCAGAGTAATCTCTTCTCTCCTTCCAGCAGAGTAATGTCTTCTCTCCTTCCAGCAGAGTAATCTCTTCTCTCCTTCCAGCAGAGTAATCTCTTCTCTCCTTCCAGCAGAGTAATCTCTTCTCCCCTTCTAGCAGAGTAATCTCTTCTCCCCTTCCAGCAGAGTAATCTCTTCTCTCCTTCCAGCAGAGTAATCTCTTCTCTCCTTCCAGCAGAGTAATCTCTTCTCCCCTTCCAGCAGAGTAATCTCTTCTCTCCTTCCAGCAGAGTAATGTCTTCTCTCCTTCCAGCAGAGTAATCTCTTCTTTCCTTCCAGCAGAGTAATCTCTTCTCCCCTTCTAGCAGAGTAATCTCTTCTCTCCTTCCAGCAGAGTAATCTCTTCTCTCCTTCCAGCAGAGTAATCTCTTCTCTCCTTCCAGCAGAGTAGTCTCTTCTCCCCTTCTAGCAGAGTAATCTCTTCTCTCCTTCCAGCAGAGTAATCTCTTCTCCCCTTCAAGCAGAGTAATCTCTTCTCTCCTTCCAGCAGAGTAATCTCTTCTCCCCTTCTAGCAGAGTAATCTCTTCTCTCCTTCTAGCAGAGTAATCTCTTCTCCCCTTCTAGCAGAGTAATCTCTTCTCTCCTTCCAGCAGAGTAATGTCTTCTCTCCTTCCAGCAGAGTAATCTCTTCTCTCCTTCCAGCAGAGTAATCTCTTCTCTCCTTCCAGCAGAGTAATCTCTTCTCTCCTTCCAGCAGAGTAATCTCTTCTCCCCTTCTAGCAGAGTAATCTCTTCTCCCCTTCCAGCAGAGTAATCTCTTCTCTCCTTCCAGCAGAGTAATCTCTTCTCTCCTTCCAGCAGAGTAATCTCTTCTCTCCTTCCAGCAGAGTAATCTCTTCTCCCCTTCTAGCAGAGTAATCTCTTCCCTCCTTCCAGCAGAGTAAAATCTTCTCCTTGGCCCTCACCAGTAAAAGTCAATAATTTGCCATATCTCTTCTCTACTCTCTGTAAATCCTTGTTTTGTTTTTTACGTAATCCTGAACCCTAGTCAGTAACCCTTACAAATACTCCCTATCATCTGCCCTGTCACCTCTCCATCATTCTCGTTATCCACTCTTCATACTCCTTTTTTCATCCTTATCCACTAATTAATGGATTTCTATATTATTACTGCCCATATTTTAACGTTAGTTCTCCCAATATGTACTCTCCTCTTATGGTAGTCTTCCTCAGTATTTACTTCCTTATACGCTTCCTTCCCTCCTAATATATCCAGTCTAGCATCTTGTTGCATTACCATTTCCCTCTATCAATTAACCTGTACCACCTCACAGTATGAAATATTTTCCTCATTCTACTCTATCAAACTAAGTAATTCTTTTCCATGCACTCTACCACCATCAAGACTCCCACATAAACTATCCCTCTATCCCAACAAGTAATCCATCAACAAACTCTTCATGGTTACCTGTTAAATCTTTTCTATACTGTTGCTCATTGCCACACTATGGAAAGTTGCATCTCTCGAGATGCAGCATCTCCCATGTATCCCTCCTCCCATTAAGTAAAGTCTTCCTCTTCCCTATGAGTATCCTATCTTCAAAGCATTCATTTCTTTCATGGAGCCCTTTTCCACAGCACTCCTCTACCCATGAAGCTCGACCCCTCCCCCATACCTCTCCAACCCATCAAATAATCTCTCTCCACTTCAAGTTGTCTAGAGGCACAAATTCAGTATTCCCTTATCAGTCCTCTTATCTATTCCTTGATCAGATCAACGTACTCAGCATCTTTATTTCACATTACCTTTTCCCAGCCTTCCTGCCCCACTCTGCTGCTCTTCCTTACCTCGTCCCACCTCAAAGACAGGGAAACACCTAACTCTCGTAACCATTGTTTCTGATAGGTTACACATGCATCAGAGGAAACACAAGGTTTCAAGGCAACATGGCGTTAATACTACAGCACTGCTAAGAATGAATGAGTTTTAGAGACTAGGAATGAGGTGGATACCCTAGAGATCAAACTTGGCTCCAAAATGCCTGTAAAGAATCACTTGGTAAATCTTTCAAGCAAGGCAGACGAGAAAGTTGCAGCACTAAAGTGTATCACTTATCTGCTTGACAGTAGAAGCTGCAGAACTATAAGAGGTAAACGTTTGCTCATATCTTGAGTATACTCCACTTTCATGGATGGCCTGCCCCATCTCATCTGCGATTTATAGACAGACTAGATAACCATGCAAGATGACTAATCTCTATCCTGAAACCTTCCTGGATGAATCTGTTTTTCATCAGTCGAACCTTCAACACCGTAGAGATGAGGACAAAATTATCGAGATACCATACTTGGCTCCACTTCGCGGACAGCAAGAAGACATCTTCCATACTACAAGACGGGCAGCAAAGAGGAACTACACGCTGGCTGTACACTTCTCAAGAACATTACTTCATGTGATATCATTCATTCTAAGAATGAATCTAAAGTGGAACATGTTCGTAGAGTATAATAACATTGATGAAGAAAAGTCAATTGATCAAATGAAATCGCTGACCTACATCTGGCTCCAACATCACCCTGTTTCCTATTTGTATGTTTCATAACAATAAAAAAAATTATAGAAGGTAATGCTGGGGAAGGTTTTCAAATGAGCTGAGGAAGATGACAACTCTTAGTTTGTAAATAAAGACAGGAACTCTTTAACGTAACCCTGTAAAACCCAATGTGTAGGGGAGAGAGAGAGAGAGAGAGAGAGAGAGAGAGAGAGAGAGAGAGAGAGAGAGAGAGAGAGAGAGAGAGAGAGGGAGGGAGGGAGGGAGAGAGGGAGGTACCTCGTCGATAATGGCAGCTCAGACTCTGCTGGAAGAAACCTTAGAAGCTTCCATACCTGGTGAACATACATAGAAATACTTAACACAATCATTATCGTCCAACTCAATCATCCCAGCTCAAGGTGACAGATTTCAATAGATTGCGTCTGCAACCCTCCTGTGTTACTGCATACGACAGGTAAGCTTAACTGTCATATTCTACAAAGGACAATTCACATAGACTAAAGCGTCAGCATACTTCTGATTCACACAGTTTTCCTAAACGACCCCTTCCCCCTCCTCCATTTCACCCCTTCATACATCTCAGTCCTTCCTTCAGACCATAGAAAATCAGGCAGCCGCACATGGAGGGTGTGCTAAGCTTGCTCAATAAAAAATAACACCCTAGCATATCCCTTTTTCCCCTGCCTAACCAACCAACCAGTTCCCTATACCGTCTCTTCTCCTCGACCGTCAAGGCCACCCATGGTCCCCTGTCCCTAACGGTGTTTACCTGCGGTCGTCTTGGTTATCGTCCCGGCGTCTTCAGTAATATGAATTATCATGTTATCTTCGCTGCTGTGACAGCAGCCACTGAACACGTCAGAACGAACGCTAGAGCGTTCAGTCCCTCTCACTGCTACCTGTTAACACATGACTCTTTATTTTCTCCAATATACCTCTATTGTGAAAGACTTTACATGTTTATATATTCATAATACAAATAATTCGCACACTGGAGAATGACTGGTTAATGATTCAAGTCAGGGTGAAACCCCATTGGTTTCACTCTCTGAGCTGGTTATATGTGTGTATTGTTCCAGTCAAGGTATTGTGAACTTATTATTTGTGTACTCATGTATTTCAAAGCAATAACATCTTACGCAAGAAACGCACACTGTGATGTTTCTGTTGATAATATCTTTAAATAAAGTGAATAAGAACAGTGAGTGATTATAGAGGATAATGAGGTGCTGAACAGTGAGTGATGATGGATAGTGAGGAGGTGTTGAACAGTGAGTGATGATAGAGGATAGTGAGGAGGTGTTGAACAGTGAGTGATGATAGAGGATAGTGAGGAGGTGTTGAACAGTGAGTAATGATAGAGGATAGTGAGGAGGTGTTGAACAGTGAGTAATGATAGAGGATAGTGAGGAGGTGTTGAACAGTGAGTAATGATAGAGGATAGTGAGGAGGTGTTGAACAGTGAGTAATGATAGAGGATAGTGAGGAGGTGTTGAACAGTGAGTAATGATAGAGGATAGCGAGGAGGTGTTGAACAGTGAGTAATGATAGAGGATAGTGAGGAGGTGTTGAACAGTGAGTAATGATAGAGGATAGTGATGAGGTGTTGAACAGTGAGTAATGATAGAGGATAGTGAGGAGGTGTTGAACAGTGAGTAATGATAGAGGATAGTGAGGAGGTGTTGAACAGTGAGTAATGATAGAGGATAGTGAGGAGGTGTTGAACAGTGAGTAATGATAGAGGATAGTGAGGAGGTAGTGTGGCCCTAAGATCCGGTTATCCTTGGAACGACGCAGCTAAAATAAGGAATAATAATATATAAGATTTCTCTCATATTCCTTCGCTTCTGTGATTATATATACCTAATCCTGTTTTAAAATAATCGGTATTGCTTAAAACAAAGTTTATGTACTTTTTTAAATTATGTAATTTAAATATTAATTAACATATAATTGAGGTTTCAATCTGTTGCTAGACGTACTATCCTGTGATAGTTTCTCCCCGGGACGGCGGTAGTGTGATGCTGGTAGCTAGTACCAGATTCTTGAATAGTGGAGGCTGGGGGCAGGCTGCCTCACACACTGCCCGCTTCACACAGTGTCCGCCTGGACTGCGTAGCTGGTGGTAGTCTGTGTGACCCTGGCTGGTAGCACTCTCTGTGTACCTCCAGCTGGTGGCACTGTTTACGTGTGTGAGATTACGTTTGTTGTGAGGATACATATGCGTGTGACTCTCTGTTACCTTATATTATATTCTTGTAGTCACAATTGGACGAAAAATATTAAACGAGTGACTTAGAGTAATAAAAGACTTTGTGATTTTTAAATGTAGTGGATTACACACGTAGATTTATATTTAGAAAGTTCATGAACGCTGTTATTTGTTTAATGTCTACATAACTTACAGAATTAAGACACATGAATATGAGAAATATTTTCTTAATGAACTAAATGATGTTAAAAAATACTGTTGTGATCTTAGAATAGTTGAAAGAAATAAAGTTTATTTTTAAAGATGAGAAAGATTTTGATGAAGGTTTTAGAGTGGTAGTAGCGAGAGTTTACGAACTGCCCAGAGGAAGATAAGTGAGAGAGGAAGATCAAGGTCTTAACAATGTGGAGTTGTGTGTTGGTGGTAGCCACAGCGGCGCTCACACTACCACAACATGCAACATCTGCGCTCACACTACCACAACATGCAACATCTGCGCTCACACTACCACAACATGCAACATCAACGCTAAGACTCAACAAGCGTGCAACAACTGCGCTCAACGGACTAGAAGACAGTCAGTACTACTGTGTTTATTTGTCTTCACAGATCGAGAAGCCAGACTCTTCAAGGTCCTGGCTGCTGTAGACATTATATATATATATATATATATATATATATATATATATATATATATATATATATATATATATATATATATATATATATATATATATATATATATATATATATATGTTGTATATTTCCATCCCTTGAAGATGGTCACAGAAGGGGATCGAAACACACAGATCAATTAATCTTATGAGTATCTGTGTTTATGTGGGTTATTACTGAGCACTGACAAGTGTTCCTTAAATATTAGTAATCCATATATAGTGTATGTTTGTAGTAGTCTGCGCCTATGTGTCAGTCTGGTCATGTGACTTGTGTCCTGGATACATATCCTGTGGAATATCATGTATATATATATATATATTAATTATATATTTTATGATGAGAAAATATCAGTTATGGGAGTGAGAAAAATGTGAGAAAGGAGAGAATAACGTTAAGCAGTGATAATGATGGAGGATAGTGAGTCAAGATGGATGATAGTGAGTCATGATGAGGATAGTGAGCCATGATGGAGGATAGTGAGCCTGATGGAGAATAGGGAGTCATGTTGGAGAATAGGGAGTCATGATGGATGATAGTGAGTAATGATGGAGGATAGTGAGGAAGTAGTGTTGAGCAGTGAGTGATGATGGAGAATAGTGAGGAGGTGTTGAACAGTAAGTGATGATGGAGGATAGTGAGTGATGATGGTGGAGAGTGAATGATGATGGAGGATAGTGAGTGATGGTGGAAGATAGTGTGTGATGATGGAGGATAGTGAGTGATGATGGAGGATAGTGAGTGATGATGGAGGATAGTGAGTGATGATGGAGGATAGTGAGTGATGATGGAGGATACTGAGTGATGGAGGATAGTGAGTGATGGAAGATAGTGAGTTATGATGGAGGATAGTGAGTGATGATGGAGGATAATGAGTGATGATGGAGGATAGTGAGTGATGATGGAAGATAATGAGTGATAATGGAGGTTAGTGAGTGATGGAGGATAGTGAGTTATGATGGAGGATAGTGAGTGATGATAGAGGATAGTGAGTGATGATGGAGGATAGTGAGTGATGATGGAGGATAGTGAGTGATGATGGAAGATAGTGAGTGATGATGGAAGATAGTGAGTGATTATAGAGGATAGTGAGTGATGATGTAGGATAGTGAGTGATGATGGAGGATAGTAAATGATGATAGAGGATAGTGAGTGAAGATAAAAGTTAGTGAGTGATAATAGAGGAAAGTGAGTGATGATGGAAGATAGTGAGTGATGATGGAAGATAGTGAGTGATGATGGAGGATAGTGAGTGATGATGGAGCTTAGTGAGAGATGATGGAGGATAGTGAGTGATGATGGAAGATAATGAGTGATGATGGAGGATAGTGAGTGATGGAGGATAGTGAGTGATGGAAGGCAGTGAGTTATAATGGAGGATAGTGAGTGATGATGGAGGATAGTGAGTGATGATGGAGGATAGTGAGTGATGATGGAAGATAATGAGTGATGATGGATAGTGAGTGATGGAGGATAGTGAGTGATGATGGAGGATAGTGAGTGATGATGGAGGATAGTGATTGATGATGGAAGATAATGAGTGATGATGGATAGTGAGTGATGATGGAGGATAGTGAGTGATGATGGATGATAGTGAGTGATGATGGATAGTGAATGATGGAGGATAGTGAGTGATGATGGAGGATAGTGAGTTATGATGGAGGATAGTGAGTGATGATGGAGGATAGTGAGTTATGATGGAGGATAGTGATTTATGATGGAGGATAGTGAGTTATGATGGAGGATAGTGAGTTATGATGGAGGATAGTGATTTATGATGGAGGATAGTGATTTATGATGGAGGATAGTGAGTTATGATGGAGGATAGTGAGTTATGATGGAGGATAGTGAGTTATGATGGAGGATAGTGATTTATGATGGAGGATAGTGAGTTATGATGGAGGATAGTGAGTTATGATGGAGGATAGTGAGTTATGATGGAGGATAGTGAGTTATGATGGAGGATAGTGAGTTATGATGGAGGATAGTGAGGAGGTAGTGATGAAGGTTGATATAAATAAAGTACTCAAAAACATTTCTATTCTCTTATTTTCTCTCAGCTTCCATTATTACAAATTTACCTCTAATTATATAATGTTTCTCTTACGATATATATATATATATATATATATATATATATATATATATATATATATATATATATATATATATAATTTTAGAAGTTTTGCATATAATTTACATGTTTTTTTATGTAGATAAATATTTATTCTGTTGCTTGACGTAAGAGTTTGTTGACTGACTCGATAATTTCTTCCTGAGATGGTAGTGACATGCTGGTTGATGGTAGTGACATGCTGGTTGATGGTAGTGACATGCTGGTTGATGGTAGTGACATGCTGGTTGATGGTAGTGACATGCTGGTTGATGGTAGTGACATGCTGGTTGGTGGTAGTGACATGCTGGTTGATGGTAGTAACATTCTGGTTGATGGTAGTAACATGCTGGTTGATGGTAGTGACATGCTGGTTGGTGGTAGTGACATGCTGGTTGATGGTAGTGACATGCTGGTTGATGGTAGTAACATGCTGGTTGATGGTAGTGACATGCTGGTTGATGGTAGTGACATGCTGGTTGATGGTAGTAACATGCTGGTTGGTGGTAGTGACATGCTGGTTGATGGTAGTGACATGCTGGTTGATGGTAGTAACATGCTGGTTGATGGTAGTGACATGCTGGTTGATGGTAGTGACATGCTGGTTGATGGTAGTAACATGCTGGTTGATGGTAGTGACATGCTGGTTGATGGTAGTAACATGCTGGTTGATGGTAGTGACATGCTGGTTGATGGTAGTGACATGCTGGTTGATGGTAGTGACATGCTGGTTGATGGTAGTGACATGCTGGTTGATGGTAGTGACATGCTGGTTGATGGTAGTGACATGCTGGTTGGTGGTAGTGACATGCTGGTTGGTGGTAGTGACATGCTGGTTGATGGTAGTAACATTCTGGTTGATGGTAGTGACATGCTGGTTGATGGTAGTGACATGCTGGTTGATGGTAGTGACATGCTGGTTGATGGTAGTGACATGCTGGTTGATGGTAGTAACATGCTGGTTGATGGTAGTGACATGCTGGTTGATGGTAGTGACATGCTGGTTGGTGGTAGTGACATGCTGGTTGGTGGTAGTGACATGCTGGTTGATGGTAGTAACATGCTGGTTGATGGTAGTGACATGCTGGTTGATGGTAGTAACATGCTGGTTGGTGGTAGTAACATGCTGGTTGATGGTAGTGACATGCTGGTTGATGGTAGTGACATGCTGGTTGGTGGTTGTGACATGCTGGTTGATGGTAGTGACATGCTGGTTGATGGTAGTAACATGCTGGTTGATGGTAGTGACATGCTGGTTGATGGTAGTGACATGCTGGTTGGTGGTAGTGACATGCTGGTTGGTGGTAGTGACATGCTGGTTGATGGTAGTAACATGCTGGTTGATGGTAGTGACATGCTGGTTGATGGTAGTGACATGCTGGTTGATGGTAATGACATGCTGGTTGGTGGTAGTGACATGCTGGTTGATGGTAGTAACATGCTGGTTGATGGTAGTGACATGCTGGTTGATGGTAGTGACATGCTGGTTGATGGTAATGACATGCTGGTTGGTGGTAGTGACATGCTGGTTGGTGGTAGTGACATGCTGGTTGATGGTAGTAACATGCTGGTTGATGGTAGTGACATGCTGGTTGATGGTAGTGACATGCTGGTTGATGGTAATGACATGCTGGTTGGTGGTAGTGACATGCTGGTTGATGGTAGTGACATGCTGTGATGAATGGTTTGAAAAACCGACAAGTTGAAGATTGAGACACTTATGCAGCATATGGGAATCTTTATTTAGGAAACGTTTCGCCACACAGTGGTTTCATCAGTCCAATACAAAGAGGAAGGCGTAAGGAGAGGAGGAGAATGAGGTAATCAGTCCCTCAACCTGGAGTCGATGTGTTCAGTCCATCAATCTTGTAGAATGTACAGCATAGGGCCGTAGACGTGGCTTATATACTGTAGTGAGGTGAGGTGAAGCAGGCGGAGGCGGGGTCATAGTGGTACCATCCACTAGTCGAAGTAGGTCTTCGTCCAAAAGTTGAACAAGTGTTGAAGAATTCTTTGTAACAAGATCCCATGATGCTGCAGTGTCTGACAGTTGTGATGAATGGTTTGAAAAACCGACAAGTTGAAGATTGAGACACTTAGGCAGCATATGGGAATCTTTATAAAGATTCCCATATGCTGCCTAAGTGTCTCAATCTTCAACTTGTCGGTTTTTCAAACCATTCATCACAGCTCGCTACTAGCCTGTTCGGTGGGAAGATTTTGCAGTCAGCTTTGCTATTGCGTATCCACCTTGTAAGCGTATTCTGCAATCGTACTGTGCATAGCTAAGCGTGTTCTGCAAATAACGTGTTACGTTGGGGTATTCTGCAATCGTACTGTGCATAGCAAATAACTTATACATTGGGGTATGCCATCTAGACTAATCAGACGTCTGGTGTCGGCATATACTTTGTTTAACCTACCTAAATTGTCCCTACAGCGTTGTTGGCAAATTGCTCGTTCCATTGGCATTGATTACGAACGCACTCTCACAGCTGCGCAACTGCGTTCACTGATCACTGAAAAACTTCGAGAAGAAGAGATGGCACACCAGACTCCTCCCTCTACGGGAGCTAGGGAAAAAACTCCTATGTTCTCGCAGGAGGAAGATGATATATCAACGGAGCAAAATCGTCAGTCTAGTGCAGCAGGGTTGTCTCAAGGTGAATCAGCGGCGTTGGCACTTGAGCTGGCAAAAATCAATCTTGAGCAGACTAGGGAACAGAGAGCATTTGCAAAAGAAGAATTTGATAGGGAAAAAGAAAGGTGGGAGTTTTCGCATTCTGTAAATGACTTTAGTTTACAGAAAGCAGTGCAGCTTGTTTCCCGCTTCAATGAGGCCGAACCAGAACAATTTTTCGAAGCTTTCGAAAATCAGGCTCGAGCCTTGAGGTGGCCGGAACAGCACTGGGCGTCGTTGGTTCACACAGCATTGTTTGGTAAGACACAGGAATTTACGTCAGTGTTAAATGACACTGATTTTTCCGATTATAAAGTAGTGAAGACCACAGTGTTGGGAGCATATACTTGTATCCCAGCTAAGTATCGGAAGTTTTTTAAATTAAGCAGGCGACAGCTTGGTCAATCCCCGGTTGATTTTGTGCGACAGCAGACCAAAGCTTTTACCAGCTGGTATAAAGAAAGTGGTGTTGCTGCCTTCGATGATCTTGTGCAGCTTATTCTGATTGACAACTTGCTGGAGTCTGTGGGACCAGAGGTTCGAGTCTTTCTGCAGGATCGTGACTGCAGTGGAGGCAGCCAGGTTGGCTGATACCTTTGAAACTAACCGCTCCTTGTCCGAGCGGTCCCGTCTCTCTTTTCAACAGCCTGGCATGAGCAGAGATTGTCAACCTTGGAGAATGAAGTGCCAGCCGGAGGGAGAATGTCTACGTCAGCTAACTAAGTCACCTGGTGAGCCACGCTTCTCAGCTTATGGTCCACCTGGTGAGAGGCAAACTACTCAACATGGTGCATCTCGACAACAGTATCCAGAGAGACACCAGCCAGAGCGACACCAGTTGCAACGTCAGCAGGGAGTTAAAGGCAAACCTGTTGTCTGCTACATGTGTAACCAAGTAGGTCACATCCGTCTCAACTGCCCCCAAAAACCCCAACCAATTGGGAAAATCTCTAATATCCCTAGTAACATGTCCTTGAAAGAAGTAGAAAAAGGGATGGCCCCTTACTACTGTCAGAGTCTTATTTCCCTCAGGAAAACTCCAAAACAACTGAAGTCAAAACCTTTAGAGATACTGGAGCATATTGCTCACTTATAAGAGAGGGAATATTACCCCATTCAAAGAACACTTCCTTGAATTCCTCTGTTTTATTGGAAGCATTTGGAGGAGCTATTATCATGTGGGGTTCGAACACGTGGATAGGGTAAAGTAATACTCACGTAGGCTGGTAGTACGTATAATTACGGATAATGTGGGGAGTGCCAAACAGCCGGCCTGCCTCCTTGCTCACTCTCGTATAACTGCCTGGCCGCCCACAGTACCCATATGTGAGGGGGTCTTTGAATACTGCTGTGGTCAGCACAGTATGAATACAGACAGTGACTCAGGCAGAGACGGTTGGTAGTGAGTCATCTACTGGTACACTGGTTACTGGTAACTGGTTACTACTACTGAGACTATATATTCTGTCCCTTTGCATAAAATTTATGTACAGTGCAAATATTACACTGGGTACTTGACTGTGGGTGTATCCAAAGGATTCCCCATGAAAGATGCCATTTTATTACTGGGTAATAACATTACCACTACTAGTGTATGTCCTGAACCCATAATGATTAATTCTTCTCCAGTGTTGGCCATAACTCGGACAACATCCCAAGGGTTGTCTGGCGAGAATGTTGACCTATCCTTGGACGACTCCGATCTCGGAATAGCCACATTGTTTTACGAGGAAAACTGGCCAGAGCCTCGTAGATCAAGTGAACAGACCCAGATCAAGCCTTCCTATTCCAAGGCTGCAGGATTGCCAGATATGTTTCCATGCCCAAGGGACTGTCCTTCCGGGAGGAACAACGAAAGGACCATTCTTTAAATTTCGCTTTTCAGGCAGCCATGGGTAAATCCTCTTTGGATCATCCGGTCAAGTATGAACTTAAAAACGACTATTTGATCTGCACTGAGACTGGTAAGGAGATAGAGGGCCGGCAATTGTCTGACAGGTTAGTAGTTCCAACAAAGTTTAGACCTCAAATATTGAATATTGCTCATAATACTTCATTAGGAGGTCACTTAGGAATTACTAAAACATTATATAGAATTACAAAAGGATTTTATTGGCCAAAATTAAAGCAGGATGTGAAGAATCATATCCGGTGTTGCCGAGAATGTTAGCAAGTAGGGAAACCTGGACATTCCATTAAACCTGCACCTCTTCAACCTATACCTTGCAGATTTAATTATAGATTGTGTAGGTCCACTACCTAGATCAAAGTCGGGAAATCAGTATTTATTTGCCATTATGGATAGAGTAACTAGATACCCTGAAGCAATTCCCATGCGCAGTATTAATACTAAAGCTATTCTTAAAGCTTTAACTAGATTTATTTCTTGTTTTGGCATTCCTAAACTATTCAAAGTGATCAAGGTACTAACTTCACTGCCAAAGCATTTAGGGAAACATTAACTAGATTAGGGATAATCCATAACTTATCCACTGCCTATCATCCTCAGTCCCAAGGCGCCTTGGAAAGATTCCATCATACGTTAAAATCCATGATGAGAACTTTTTGCATGCATTTTCCTACAGACTGGAATGAATCACTACCTTTGTTGCTGTTCTCATTGCGAGAAACAGTGCAAGAGTCTACTGGGTATAGTCCGTTTGAGCTGATCTTTGGGCACAATATACGAGGTCCTCTTCGGGTGCTCAAAGAAGGATGGATGGGAGAAGACGTTAGCTCAACACTCTACAACCCGTCTTCAAGGTTGCAGGTGGCACATCAGTTAGCCAAGGCTAAACTAAAGGCAGCTCAAAATAAGATGAAACAGAGGTATGACAGAAGTGCACAATTCCGCTCCTTCCATCCAGGAGACAAGGTGTTGGTGCAGGAACCTATACCTGGCCACACCTTGAAAGCTAGATTTACGGGACCTATGCAAATTGTAAGTAAATTATCTGATGTAAATTATGTGGTAGCTCCCATTGATAAGACCTCAAAAACTAAAACTTACCACATTAATCAATTAAAATCTTTTCATACACCAGATATTCCCAGTAATGACTCTGTCCTCTACCTCTGAGGACGACTCTTAACTCTTTGCACTCTATTTCTGAAATTAATGTTAAACTTTCAAACTCTGTCCTCCTGGAGGACCCTAGCCCTTTAATGGTGGGGCTGTCTGAAACTCGAGCAAAAAGTTTAACTGCGCTTCTACAGTCATACCCTGATATTTTTTCGGATGTGCCGAAAAAATGTACGTTAGGTTATCATGATGTAGACGTGGGGAAACCCTAAACCTATTAAGCTTTCCCCCTACAGAGCTAATCCTGAAAAGCAGAGGCTACTTCAGCAGGAAGTAGAATTTCTGTTAGAGCATGGGTTAGTGGAGGAGTCATCTAGTCCATGGGCTTCACCGTGCATCCTTGTTAAAAAAGCTGATGGAGGGTTTCGTATGTGTACAGACTACCGTAAGGTGAATGAGGTCACAATCACAGATGCTTACCCTCTTTCTCGTCTGGATAACATAATCAACTTTGTGGGTAAGGCTACTTTTGTGTCCAAGTTAGATCTCCTTAAAGGTTACTATCAGGTACCTTTGACGGATAAGGCGAAGGAAATCTCTGCCTTCATAATTCCAGGAGGTCATTATCAATATATAGTTACCCCCTTCAGAATGAAAAACTCCCCTCTCTTCATTCCAGAAACTTATCCATCAGGCTATTAAAGGACTTGAAGGCACGGCAGCATACCTGGATGATATTGTTGTGGTGTCTGATACTTGGGATCAACACCTATTTAGACTTAAGGCTCTTTTTGAGACCTTTCAGAGTTCCCATTTAACTGTTAATTTATCTAAGTCTTCCTTTGGCCAGGCCACTGTCACTTTTCTAGGCCATGAAGTAGGTAGTGGTAAAGTTGCTCCTAAACTTGCTAAAGTTCTTGCCATTAAAGATTACCCAGTTCCACATGATAGGAAATCTCTTCAACGTTTCCTAGGCATGATAGGATTTTACAGAAGATTCTGTAAGAATTTTTCAGACATTGTAGCCCCTTTAACCTCTCTTACCAGTCACAAAGTTCCCTTTAATTGGACCCCAGAATATCTAAGTGCTTTTGATAAAGCAAAAAGATTATTGTGTACTGCACCCATTCTTTTGTCTCCAGACTTCTCCAAACCTTTCTCATTACAGGTTGATGCTTGTGAGTCTGGGGTTGGGGCAGTACTATTGCAAAATGGGAACGAGGAGTTGCAGCCTGTAGCCTACTTCTCAGCCAAGTTCCAGCCGCATCAGAGGGCTTACTCTTCCATTGAAAAAAAGCCCTCGTGCTGGTACTGGGTTTGGAGCACTTTGATGTATACGTGGGACAAACTTTGCAGGTGGTCACTGTCTACAGTGATCACAATCCTCTAGTATATATCCAAACCATGAAGAACCACAACACAAGGCTCATGAGATGGACGTTGAGACTGCAACCCTATTTTTTGAAAATTGTACATATTGCCGGCAAAGAAAATATGTTGGCAGACTCTTTATCAAGAGTCTAACAATATTATTTATAATAATTATATATTAGGTTAGGATGTGTTAGGTTACTTGTGGTAACCCCTTCCAAGCTCTTTTTTTTTTATCCCCTGGTGTGGGGTTTTTTTTTTAGTGAGGGGATGAGGGCTACAGTCCGCCCGTGTCTTGGACCTAAGCTAGCCCGACTGTCTGCTGTCTCGCTCTGAGTTTAGGGTTTGGCTTTTTGTCAGGAGAAAAGCTGAGCTCTAAGAGTTGGATGGTTGAGAGGAAAGGCGGTCCCATTATTTTGTGCCATGGCGGCACGGTTACCACTGGGAGGTGGGAGCCTAATCCTGAGCCTTCTCGGGGTGGGGGTGTGGCATGCAAAGAGTACGTAACCTTTATTCGGCGCATGTACACACCCTCATTTACAGGCTATCTCCCCCAACCAGCGAACCAGGTGACTAAGGGTTGACGATGGGGCCCCGTCGTTCAACCAGTACCCAGGTTCCAGCCAATGAGAAGATGGTTTTGGCAATCGCAGAGGTGATGTGGGTACCACTCTCCTGTCTGCCCTTGTCATTCCCATTCTAGAGCTGGTTGAAGCACGGTCTGCTCTCTAGTGGCTTCTATTCTGCCTTGCTTACCGTGGAGTGCACTAATACCTATCACTGTACATAGTGTATATAGTGTACATACTTCTGTTCTAAATTGGTGAAGGATAATATAAGTCAAAAGTTTTCTACTGTGTTTATTTTGCTCCCTTTACACCCAGGATAACAGGCCTTTGGGACTCCTGGGTTGTAATAGTTGGTGTAGTGCTGGTTGATGGTGGTAGTGCTGGTTGATGGTGGTAGTGCTGGGTGATGGTGGTAGTGTACTTCTTACTGTATAATACAAGCGTCCTGAGAAGAAAACTACGAGTCTATATCATATCTCACACGTCACCAGTTTAAGCATTCTTTTCTCACGTGACACCGACAAGTAGACATGTTGACATGACGACATGACGACATGTTGACACAAAAACAAGAAAAAAGTTGTTTTATTTAGGGTTAAAGTTGTATTGGTATAAGAACTTTGTTATTTTATGTAAATAAGAGCGTAAACTATTGTTATTCCACCTCAGAATCTCAAGATTAATGTAAGACAAAGTACGAAATTGTTCCTGAAGAATAAGACGCATTATCATGAATAAAACAGCACACAACCCACAAGTAGGAGATTAAAACTTCTGACGACGTTTCGCTTCAAGTGGAACCATTGACAAGTTGTTCGTTTCGGTCTCCTATGTGAGGGTTATCTGTGTAAGAAGTTGCTTTTGTTTCAGTCAAATGAAGTTATAAATGCTATTGTTATCTTTAAGCAATAAAAGCGTGAGATGAAAAAAGAGATTCTTTAAAAGCTGTGAAGGACTTTAGAGGTTATTACAGTCGTGGAAGTGAGAGTTTACTGACTGTGAAGAGTGAGATTACCGAGACGAGAGCATCCAGTTATTTAGAAAGTGGGGATGTGTGGTGGTGATTCTGATGGTGGTGGTAGTGGTTGTAGTTGTGGTGGTGGTGGTAGTGGTTGTAGTTGTGGTGGTGGTGGTAGTGGTTGTAGTTGTGGTGGTGGTGGTAGTGGTTGTAGTTGTGGTGGTGGTGGTGGTAGTGGTTGTAGTTGTGGTGTTGTGGTGGTAGTGGTTGTAGTTGTGGTGGTGGTAGTGGTTGTAGTTGCGGTGGTGGTTGTGATGGTGGTGGTGGTGGTGGCAGTAGTTATAGTTATGGTGTTGGTTGTGGTGGTTGAAGTTGTGGTGGTGGTGGTTGTGGTGATTGTGGTGGTTGTGGTGGTGGCAGTGGCTGTAGTTGTGGTGGTGGTTGTGATGGTAGTGGTGGTGGTGGCAGTGGTTGTAGTTGTGGTTGTGATGGTTGTGGTAGTTGAGGTGTTTGTGGCGGTGGTGGTTGTGGTAGTTGTGGTTGTGGTGGTGGTTGTGGTAGTTGTGGTTGTGGTGGTGGTGGCAGTGGTTGTAGTTGTGGTTGTGATGGTTGTGGTAGTTGTGGTGGTGGTGGTTGTTGTGGTAGTTGTGGTTGTGATGGTTGTGGTAGTTGTGGTTGTAGTTGTGGTTGTGATGGTTGTGGTAGTTGTGGTGGTGGTGGCAGTGGTTGTAGTTGTGGTTGTGATGGTTGTGGTAGTTGTGGTGGTGGTGGTGGTTGTGGTAGTTGTGGTTGTAGTTGTGGTTGTGATGGTTGTGGTAGTTGTGGTGGTGGTGGCAGTGGTTGTAGTTGTGGTTGTGATGGTTGTGGTAGTTGTGGTGGTGGTGGTGGTTGTGGTAGTTGTGGTTGTGGTGGTGGCAATTATTTGACATCACCACAATGTCTAAAAGTATGCAGACATGGTTAAGAGGTCCAGCTGCTATTGAGACTTGAACACGAGATTGGTGAAGAAATGTGATGTAAGCGACTTCGACCGTAGAATTATTGTTGGTGCCAGACAGATTAGCTGGTTTCAATATCTTAGAAACTACTCATCACCTGAGATTTTAACACACAAGTCTCTAGAGTTTACAGAGAATGGGGAGATAAGCACAAAATATCTTATTGAGCGGCAGTTCTGTGGACGAAAACGCCTTGATAATGAGAGGTCGAGAATGGTCAGACTGGTTCAGCCTGACAGGAAGGTGACAGTAACTCAAATAACCATGCAGAAGAGCATCTCTGAATGCACAAGAAGTCGAACCTTGCAGTGGATGGGATACAGCTGCAGAAGACCGAGTTACATTCCTGTCAGCTAAGAACACGGAACTGAGGCTACAGTGGCCACAGGTTCACCAAAACTGGACAGATGAAGGTTGGAAAAACGTCGTCTGGTTTGACGAATCGCAATTTCTGTTTCGTCATGCAGATAATAATGTCAGAATATGGCGCAAACCTTCGGGATGTGATGGAACGGGAGATTTAAAACATAAATGTGTAGCCATGTCAGTATCTCTTAAGGAATGTTTCCAGCAATTTATATTGCGAAGAATTCACCTATTAAAGTACCCACTTAGTATATATATATATATATATATATATATATATATATATATATATATATATATATATATATATATATATATATATATATATATATATATATATATGTATGTATGTCGTGCGGAATATGTAAAACTGGTCAATTAGCAAGAACTCATTTATAATTAAGTCCTTTCTAAAATTTTCTCTTATACGTTTAAAGATATATTTTTTTCATTAATGTTGATATAAAAATTTATAATTTTGCACCAAAAGGAACTTAGAAAACTTACCTAACCTTATTATAACAAGAACAATTTATTTTAGCCTAACCTAACTAAATATATTTTAGATTTGTTTACAATAATTTAATACTAAACAAACACAGTGAAATATATTTTTTTCGTTAGGTTCAGAATGATTTTGGCGAAATTATTGCATACACAAATTTTCACTTGTCCTATATGGCAAGATGAGCGTTGCTATTTAAGCCAAGATCGCAAGTTCTGCCTATTCGGCACGACATATATATATATATATATATATATATATATATATATATATATATATATATATATATATATATATATATATATATATATATATATATATATATATATATATATATATATATATATATATACATACATACATAAAATAATATTTGTGGACGTTGATAATTATACTGAGGAGAGCCTTATTTATTAAGTTAAGTGCTGAGAACACAGATACTCACTTGTTCTCTCAGCTCTTATGTCCAGACGTTGTGAGTTACCCTCTCTCAGACTGACGCAAGTTAGTAGCACTGAGTTCAGTAGTAGTAATAACGACTGAGCTAGTAGTAGTAAGCTGGTAGTGGTACTTATAATAAAGGTGGTGGTGGTGTTAGATGTGATAGTAGTAACAAAGATGGTAATAGTAGTGGTAGCGATGGTGGTAGTAGTAGTAGTAAGAAAGGTTGTAGCGGCAGTAATAGTAGTATTAGTAGGTATCTTCTTAGCTGGTAGTTATCATAGTTTTCTTCCTCCGAGCATTCCCAATTTGCAGTCGTAAATATCTTTTACAAGAACCAGAAAACACTGAGACAGTAGTTTCTAACTTAGCTTCCAGCACACCCTGTCTGCTCCTGTAGACAGAAATCCTCCGTCATGCACAGCACACCCAAAGAGGATACCAACATCTATATAGGACTATTACTCCCAACCAGAATACTGCGATCACTATCATTCCAATTCTCTGAAAAGTCAACGTGAATATAGTTATTACTACCAAAACTACTATCCAAGTGATCACCAGATGACTGAAACTCAGAGTTATTTGCACATCAGGAGTATCAAGTATACAGTGTGATGAAAGAGACCAAATTTATGACGGGGGCACCACCCGAGGCCTTAAAACATGAGGGATAATAGAAACTATTCATGCGTAGTCCATTACAACCTTTATTCTCACATTATGGACTAGGGATGAGCACAGTTGTTACACAACAAGAACAAGAGCACAGCTGATACACAACGAAAACAAGAGTGCAGTTGTTACACAAGAACAAGACCGTAGTTGTTACACAAGAAGAACAAAAACACAGCTGATACACACAGGGGTAGACGCAGGGTTTAGGAAGCTGCAATGATCCACCTCACCAATCCCACTTCAGAAAAACAGCGAATATCCACAATGAGATGGAATGCTAAGTACAAGCCTCATGAGTGTCTGTTGTAAAATAATTCCTATCTTCCTGTAGAAGGCCTGATAAACCTCTGGCTATTTCGCTGATGATCACTTGGAATTCTGCACACTCCTGCATCCTTGGGTCCAAAATATGAGATCCTTGTGAAGTCTCGTATGGTTTTTAGTTGTGACTATCGCAACGTCAAGTCTGGTGTTTTGAAGCCGTGGTCTGTCATGTCTGTTGTGTACTTGAGCAAGACCGGTGTTGGGAGATATGGCGTACATATAATGTTCTATACTGCAGTCTTAAGTGTTCAAGTTGCAGTGTCTGTGTGCTAGTTAATGTTGCAGTGCCTGTGTGCTAGTTAATGTTGCAGTGCCTGTGTGCTAGTTAATGTTGCAGTGCCTGTGTGCTAGTTAATGTTGCAGTGCCTGTGTGCTAGTTAATGTTGCAGTGCCTGTGTGCTAGTTAATGTTGCAGTGCCTGTGTGCTAGTTAATGTTGCAGTGCCTGTGTGCTAGTTAATGTTGCAGTGCCTGTGTGCTAGTTAATGTTGCAGTGCCTGTGTGCTAGTTAATGTTGCAGTGCCTGTGTGCTAGTTAATGTTGCAGATCCTGTGTGCTAGTTAATGTTGCAGATCCTGTGTGCTAATTAATGTTGCAGTGTGTGTGCGTGTGTGTGTGTGTGCTAGTTAATGTTGCAGTGTGTGTGTGCTAGTTAATGTTCCACTGTGTCTGTGCTAGTTAATATTGCAGTGTGTCTGTGCTAGTTAATGTTGCAGTGTCTGTGTGCTAGTTAATGTTGCAGTGTGTCTGTGTGCTAGTTAATGTTCCAGTACCTGTGTGCTAGTTAATGTTGCAATGTTTGTGCGTGTGTGCTAGTTAATGTTGCAGTGTGTGTGTGTGTACTCACCTAGTTGTACTCACCTAGTTGAGGTTGCGGGGGTCGAGTCCGAGCTCCTGGCCCCGCCTCTTCACTGATCGCTACTAGGTCACTCTCCCTGAGCCGTGAGCTTTATCATACCTCTGCTTAAAGCTATGTATGGATCCTGCCTCCACTACATCGCTTCCCAAACTATTCCACTTACTGACTACTCTGTGGCTGAAGAAATACTTCCTAACATCCCTGTGATTCATCTGTGTCTTCAGCTTCCAACTGTGTCCCCTTGTTACTGTGTCCAATCTCTGGAACATCCTGTCTTTGTCCACCTTGTCAATTCCTCTCAGTATTTTGTATGTCGTTATCATGTCCCCCCTATCTCTCCTGTCCTCCAGTGTCGTCAGGTTGATTTCCCTTAACCTCTCCTCGTAGGACATACCTCTTAGCTCTGGGACTAGTCTTGTTGCAAACCTTTGCACTTTCTCTAGCGTCTTCACTTGCTTGGCTAGGTGTGGGTTCCAAACTGGTGCCGCATACTCCAATATGGGCCTAACATACACGGTGTACAGGGTCCTGAATGATTCCTTATTAAGATGTCGGAATGCTGTTCTGAGGTTTGCTAGGCGCCCATATGCTGCAGCAGTTATTTGGTTGATGTGCGCTTCAGGAGATGTGCCTGGTGTTATACTCACCCCAAGATCTTTTTCCTTGAGTGAGGTTTGTAGTCTCTGACCCCCTAGACTGTACTCCGTCTGCGGTCTTCTTTGCCCTTCCCCAATCTTCATGACTTTGCACTTGGTGGGATTGAACTCCAGGAGCCAATTGCTGGACCAGGTCTGCAGCCTGTCCAGATCCCTTTGTAGTTCTGCCTGTGTGTGTGTGTGTGTGTGTGTGTGTGTGTGTGTGTGTGTGTGTGTGTGTGTGTGTGTGTGTGTGTGTGTGTGTGTGTGCTAGTTAATGTTGCAGTGTGTGTGTGTGTGTGCTAGTTAATGTTGCAGTGTGTGTGTGTGTGCTAGTTAATGTTGCAATGTGTGAGTGTGTGCAATACTCAGATCGTATGAATGTTTATGTTGCAGAGATTGTGTGAATGTTCTTATCACAAAAGATTGTGTATGTGCACTACATTTTTATATGTGAATTATTAAAGAGGTAATGCATGTGTATTCCAGTTTCAAAGAAAGCGTATACACTAGCCTGGGTTATATTGTGTGTTATTAAGTATGTCAGGGAAAAAACGAAAGCAAGTACAATGGCTGCAACAATTCAGATACGTATTTGTTTTTTTTTGTTTTTGGTGGGCTAGTATGCTTGTTTGTTTTGTCTGTATGACATATATTCTCGTGTTGAGGGAGCATAACTCCCTTAAGGAGGGTGAGAATGGAAGAGCAGGAGGACTTCGATAACACCCTCGAGTTATCGAAGTTCTCTTAGCCAAGTATTTGACCGCCACTGGATGCTAGCCTAGTACGTACTTACTTCTAGGTTAACAAAGGTAACACCACCAGACCTGCTTCAATGTCTCGACTCACTCGAGGTCTTTCTCTTGTGATTCGACTGAGCTGAATACTGAATTTGTTTGTAAGAAAAACTCTTGAGAACGCAAATCACATTAGTTTATATATGCATTGCATGAATCTCATAGTACTGTAGGATGAGGTTAATAATGACGTGTGTGAGAGTACAGAAACGTAGAGCAACATGCTTGAGAAGACTTCAAAGTAACATGCGTGACTTCAAAGTAACATGCATGACTTCAAAGTAACATGCGTGACTTCAAAGTAACATGCGTGGCTTCAAAGTAACATGCGTGACTTCAAAGTAACATGCGTGACTTCAAAGTAACATGCGTGACTTCAAAGTAACATGCGTGACTTCAAAGTAACATGCGTGACTTCAAAGTAACATGCGTGACTTCAGAGTAACATGCGTGACTTCAAAGTAACATGCGTGACTTCAAAGTAACATGCGTGACTTCAAAGTAACATGCGTGACTTCAAAGTAACATGCGTGACTTCAAAGTAACATGCGTGACTTCAGAGTAACATGCGTGACTTCAAAGTAACATGCGTGACTTCAAAGTAACATGCGTGACTTCAAAGTAACATACGTGACTTCAAAGTAACATGCGTGACTTCAAAGTAACATACGTGACTTCAAAGTAACATGCGTGACTTCAAAGTAACATGCGTGACTTCAAAGTAACATGCGTGACTTCAAAGTAACATGCGTGACTTCAGAGTAACATGCGTGACTTCAAAGTAATATGCGTGACTTCAAAGTAACATGCGTGACTTCAAAGTAACATACGTGACTTCAAAGTAACATGCGTGACTTCAAAGTAACATACGTGACTTCAAAGTAACATGCGTGACTTCAAAGTAACATGCGTGGCTTCAAAGTAACATGCGTGACTTCAAAGTAACATGCGTGACTTCAGAGTAACATGCGTGACTTCAAAGTAACATGGGTGACTTCAAAGTAAAATGAGTGACTTCAGAGTAACATGCGTGACTTCAAAGTAACATGGGTGACTTCAAAGTAAAATGAGTGACTTCAGAGTAACATGCGTGACTTCAAAGTAACATGCGTAACTTCAAAGTAACATGCGTGACTTCAAAGTAACATGCGTAACTTCAAAGTAACATGCGTGACTTCAAAGTAACGTGCGTAACTTCAAAGTAACATGCGTAACTTCAAAGTAACATGCGTAACTTCAAAGTAACATGCGTAACTTCAAAGTAACATGCGTGACTTCAAAGTAACATGCATGACTTCAAAGTAACATGCATAACTTAAAAGTAACATGCGTAACTTCAAAGTAACATGAATAACTTCAAAGTAACATGCGTAACTTCAAAGTAACATGCGTGACTTCAAAGTAACATGCGTAACTTCAAAGTAACATGCGTGACTTCAAAGTAACATGCGTAACTTCAAAGTAACATGCGTAACTTCAAAGTAACATGCGTAACTTCAAAGTAACATGCGTAACTTCAAAGTAACATGCGTGACTTCAAAGTAACATGCGTGACTTCAAAGTAACATGCATAACTTAAAAGTAACATGCGTAACTTCAAAGTAACATGCATAACTTCAAAGTAACATGCGTAACTTCAAAGTAACATGCGTAACTTCAAAGTAACATGCATGACTTCAAAGAAACATTGTGAGAAGATTGCAAAGTATCGTAGACTCCCTGCTTTCTTCCGGTGGCAGCATCAACACAAAGTACGGGAAGGTCGTAGCATCTTGGAAACAATCACCTCTTTGAAAAGCACTGATGTAATATAAAAAATTACACACCTTGTGGGAACATTCCAGTGCCGTTAGAATGACTAAATATTATGTGTGGACGTAAAGGAATCATCAGATGTTGTGGGTTAATGTAGCAACGACCTCGTAGCGTCCACACCTTGACACACACATTCATTCACCGATTATTATTGTTACTGTGTACAATGTAAGAACCTGTCTGACTGGTGAACTTTAATACTCGCTACACTGTGATACTGACGACACTACACTGTGATACTGACGACACTACACTGTGATACTGACGACACTACACTGTGATACTGACGACACTACACTGTGATACTGACGATACTACACTGTGATACTGATGACACTACACTGTGATACTGATGACACTACACTGTGATACTGACGACACTACACTGTGATACTGACGACACTACACTGTGATACTGACGACACTACACTGTGATACTGACGACACTACACTGTGATACTGATGACACTACACTGTGATACTGACGACACTACACTGTGATACTGACGACACTACACTGTGATACTGACGACACTACACTGTGATACTGACGACACTACACTGTGATACTGACGACACTACACTGTGATACTGACGACACTACACTGTGATACTGACGACACTACACTGTGATACTGACGACACTACACTGTGATACTGATGATACTACACTGTGATACTGACGACACTACACTGTGATACTGATGACACTACACTGTGATACTGACGACACTACACTGTGATACTGACGACACTACACTGTGATACTGATGATACTACACTGTGATACTGACGACACTACACTGTGATACTGATGACACTACACTGTGATACTGACGACACTACACTGTGATACTGATGACACTACACTGTGATACTGACGACACTACACTGTGATACTGACGACACTACACTGTGATACTGACGACACTACACTGTGATACTGATGATACTACACTGTGATACTGACGACACTACACTGTGATACTGACGACACTACACTGTGATACTGACGACACTACACTGTGATACTGACGACACTACACTGTGATACTGATGATACTACACTGTGATACTGACGACACTACACTGTGATACTGACGACACTACACTGTGATACTGACGACACTACACTGTGATACTGATGACACTACACTGTGATACTGACGACACTACACTGTGATACTGACGACACTACACTGTGATACTGATGACACTACACTGTGATACTGATGACACTACACTGTGATACTGACGACACTACACTGTGATACTGACGACACTACACTGTGATACTGACGACACTACACTGTGATACTGACGACACTACACTGTGATACTGACGACACTACACTGTGATACTGACGACACTACACTGTGATACTGACGACACTACACTGTGATACTGACGACACTACACTGTGATACTGACGACACTACACTGTGATACTGACGACACTACACTGTGATACTGACGACACTACACTGTGATACTGACGACACTACACTGTGATACTGACGACACTACACTGTGATACTGACGACACTACACTGTGATACTGACGACACTACACTGTGATACTGATGATACTACACTGTGATACTGACGACACTACACTGTGATACTGACGACACTACACTGTGATACTGACGACACTACACTGTGATACTGACGACACTACACTGTGATACTGACGACACTACACTGTGATACTGACGACACTACACTGTGATACTGACGACACTACACTGTGATACTGACGACACTACACTGTGATACTGATGATACTACACTGTGATACTGACGACACTACACTGTGATACTGACGACACTACACTGTGATACTGACGACACTACACTGTGATACTGACGACACTACACTGTGATACTGACGACACTACACTGTGATACTGACGACACTACACTGTGATACTGACGACACTACACTGTGATACTGACGACACTACACTGTGATACTGACGACACTACACTGTGATACTGACGACACTACACTGTGATACTGATGATACTACACTGTGATACTGACGACACTACACTGTGATACTGACGACACTACACTGTGATACTGACGACACTACACTGTGATACTGACGACACTACACTGTGATACTGACGACACTACACTGTGATACTGACGACACTACACTGTGATACTGACGACACTACACTGTGATACTGACGACACTACACTGTGATACTGACGACACTACACTGTGATACTGACGACACTACACTGTGATACTGATGATACTACACTGTGATACTGACGACACTACACTGTGATACTGACGACACTACACTGTGATACTGACGACACTACACTGTGATACTGACGACACTACACTGTGATACTGACGACACTACACTGTGATACTGACGACACTACACTGTGATACTGACGACACTACACTGTGATACTGACGACACTACACTGTGATACTGATGATACTACACTGTGATACTGACGACACTACACTGTGATACTGACGACACTACACTGTGATACTGACGACACTACACTGTGATACTGACGACACTACACTGTGATACTGACGACACTACACTGTGATACTGACGACACTACACTGTGATACTGACGACACTACACTGTGATACTGACGACACTACACTGTGATACTGACGACACTACACTGTGATACTGACGACACTACACTGTGATACTGATGACACTACACTGTGATACTGACGACACTACACTGTGATACTAACGACACTACACTGTGATACTGACGACACTACACTGTGATACTGACGACACTACACTGTGATACTGATGATACTACACTGTGATACTGACGACACTACACTGTGATACTGATGATACTACACTGTGATACTGACGACACTACACTGTGATACTGATGATACTACACTGTGATACTGATGATACTACACTGTGATACTGATGATACTACACTGTGATACTGATGATACTACACTGTGATACTGATGATACTACACTGTGATACTGATGATACTACACTGTGATACTGATGATACTACACTGTGATACTGATGATACTACACTGTGATACTGATGATACTACACTGTGATATTGATGATACTACACTATGATACTGACGACGCTACACTGTGATACTGACGACGCTACACTGTGATACTGACGACACTACACTGTGATACTGACGACACTACACTGTGATACTGACGACACTACACTGTGATACTGACGACACTACACTGTGATACTGACGACACTACACTGTGATACTGACGACACTACACTGTGATACTGATGATACTACACTGTGATACTGACGACACTACACTGTGATACTGATGATACTACACTGTGATACTGACGACACTACACTGTGATACTGATGATACTACACTGTGATACTGATGATACTACACTGTGATACTGATGATACTACACTGTAATATTGATGATACTACACTGTGATACTGATGATACTACACTGTGATACTGATGATACTACACTGTGATACTGATGATACTACACTGTGATACTGATGATACTACACTGTGATACTGATGATACTACACTGTGATATTGATGATACTACACTGTGATACTGACGACGCTACACTGTGATACTGACGACGCTACACTGTGATATTGACGACACTACACTGTGATACTGACGACACTACACTGTGATACTGACGACACTACACTGTGATACTGACGACACTACACTGTGATACTGACGACACTACACTGTGATACTGACGACACTACACTGTGATACTGACGACACTACACTGTGATACTGACGACACTACACTGTGATACTGACGACACTACACTGTGATACTGACGACACTACACTGTGATACTGACGACACTACACTGTGATACTGACGACACTACACTGTGATACTGACGACACTACACTGTGATACTGACGACACTACACTGTGATACTGACGACACTACACTGTGATACTGACGACACTACACTGTGATACTGACGACACTACACTGTGATACTGACGACACTACACTGTGATACTGACGACACTACACTGTGATACTGATGACACTACACTGTGATACTGACGACACTACACTGTGATACTGACGACACTACACTGTGATACTGACGACACTACACTGTGATACTGACGACACTACACTGTGATACTGACGACACTGCACTGTGATACTGACGACACTACACTGTGATACTGACGACACTACACTGTGATACTGACGACACTACACTGTGATACTGACGACACTACACTGTGATACTGACGACACTACACTGTGATACTGATGACACTACACTGTGATACTGACGACACTACACTGTGATACTAACGACACTACACTGTGATACTGACGACACTACACTGTGATACTGACGACACTACACTGTGATACTGATGATACTACACTGTGATACTGACGACACTACACTGTGATACTGATGATACTACACTGTGATACTGACGACACTACACTGTGATACTGATGATACTACACTGTGATACTGATGATACTACACTGTGATACTGATGATACTACACTGTGATACTGATGATACTACACTGTGATACTGATGATACTACACTGTGATACTGATGATACTACACTGTGATACTGATGATACTACACTGTGATACTGATGATACTACACTGTGATACTGATGATACTACACTGTGATATTGATGATACTACACTATGATACTGACGACGCTACACTGTGATACTGACGACGCTACACTGTGATACTGACGACACTACACTGTGATACTGACGACACTACACTGTGATACTGACGACACTACACTGTGATACTGACGACACTACACTGTGATACTGACGACACTACACTGTGATACTGACGACACTACACTGTGATACTGATGATACTACACTGTGATACTGACGACACTACACTGTGATACTGATGATACTACACTGTGATACTGACGACACTACACTGTGATACTGATGATACTACACTGTGATACTGATGATACTACACTGTGATACTGATGATACTACACTGTAATATTGATGATACTACACTGTGATACTGATGATACTACACTGTGATACTGATGATACTACACTGTGATACTGATGATACTACACTGTGATACTGATGATACTACACTGTGATACTGATGATACTACACTGTGATATTGATGATACTACACTGTGATACTGACGACGCTACACTGTGATACTGACGACGCTACACTGTGATATTGACGACACTACACTGTGATACTGACGACACTACACTGTGATACTGACGACACTACACTGTGATACTGACGACACTACACTGTGATACTGACGACACTACACTGTGATACTGACGACACTACACTGTGATACTGATGACACTACACTGTGATACTGACGACACTACACTGTGATACTGACGACACTACACTGTGATACTGACGACACTACACTGTGATACTGACGACACTACACTGTGATACTGACGACACTACACTGTGATACTGATGACACTACACTGTGATACTGATGACACTACACTGTGATACTGACGACACTACACTGTGATACTGACGACACTACACTGTGATACTGACGACACTACACTGTGATACTGACGACACTACACTGTGATACTGACGACACTACACTGTGATACTGACGACACTACACTGTGATACTGACGACACTACACTGTGATACTGACGACACTACACTGTGATACTGACGACACTACACTGTGATACTGACGACACTACACTGTGATACTGACGACACTACACTGTGATACTGACGACACTACACTGTGATACTGACGACACTACACTGTGATACTGATGACACTACACTGTGATACTGACGACACTACACTGTGATACTGACGACACTACACTGTGATACTGATGATATTACACTGTGATACTGATGACACTACACTGTGATACTGACGACACTACACTGACGCCAGTAAGTTCTTCAGTATTCTGGAGTTTAGATAGTCATTAAGGAATCTTAATGTTTATTTACCAATCCTCTGTCGGACAATTTTTTATACGAGAAAATAAATTCAAAGAATATTTTTGTAGAGGACTGTGTAGGGGGAAGAAAGAACGGAAGAAGTGAAACAATGAATGAAAGAACGAAGCGAGGAGATTAGGGGAACAGACATGAACAAAATAATTAGATGAATGCTTGATAAACGGCAAGTGGGAGATATTAAATAAAAGATCAGTAGAGAGGTGATGTTTTTATCAATCTCTTTACCAAGATTAAGGTTGATCAAGAATGTCCAGAGGAGAACGAACTGTAAAACAAAGCGTTGATAGCGTTTAATGTTGTTAGTAAGTTTAACGTGACTCACGAAATCGTAATGACACGATTGTAAACAAACCATACCACGGGCGGGATTTGAACCCGAGGTCAGAGAGTCTCAAAACTCCAGACCGTCGTGTTAGCCACTGGAACAGCTAGCCACAGTAAGATTCTTATTGTGGCTAGCTGGTCCAGTGGCTAACGCGACGGTCTGGAGTTTTGAAACTCTCTGACCGCGGGTTCAAATCCCGCCGGTGGTATGGTTAGTAAGTTTAATTAGTGTATTAGCATTAGATATTAGTGTTAGGTAAGACACATATGCAACAGTTAGGTATCTTTATTTTGAAACGTTTCGCCTACACAGTAGGCTTCTTCAGTCGAGTACAGAAAAGTTGATAGAAGCAGAAGATACTTGAAGACGATGTAATCAGTCCATCACCCTTAAAGTTTTGAGGTGGTCAGTCCCTCAGTCTGGAGAAGAGCATTGTTCCGTTGTCTGAAACGGAACAATGCTCTTCTCCAGACTGAGGGACTGACCACCTCAAAACTTTAAGGGTGATGGACTGATTACATCGTCTTCAAGTATCTTCTGCTTCTATCAACTTTTCTGTACTCGACTGAAGAAGCCTACTGTGTAGGCGAAACGTTTCAAAATAAAGATACCTAACTGTTGCATATGTGTCTTACCTAACAATCTGTCGGTATTTTATACCATTTTAATGTTCATTAGATATTAGTGTTAAGGAAATGAAAGTTGATAACACCAGCCACGTAAGAACTGTGATCAATTGTATCCTCTGATTAATAAATCACAGTACCACGTCTCGATATTGTATTATACAATAGTGAACGTTCAAGTAACATACACCAAGCATATTCACTTGTATTTTATACATACGATACTATCATCAAGTAACATTTACCATTTACCATAGATTATACGGTGCAGCGCAGCACTGCGGGATGTGGATGCATAAAACGCCCAGGAACTAGACCCTAACATAGCAAACAGGAATTGCATATTTCTTGCAATTTATGTTTCTTCTGGCAATTATTTTTTATGATATTTGCTTAAAATATATATCAATTTTATTTTGATACCTTGGCAGGTCACATAGATTATTATACTGTCTCTATATGTATGGAGACCTACTGGGATATACTAGGTGAGTCCTGCGTTCAAAAGGGTGACCATAGGGCTAACTATATAGTAATTTATATTTATTATGATCATGGTCTGTGTTGCTGCCAGAAGTACAGCAGCATCACCAATGCCTAATTAACCTGAGCGAGGAATGTGTGGGCTACCCCTCAGACGAGCTACACCGGCCGTAGCTCCATCACCTCTCTCTTGTTGCTAACACGACTTTTTATGCTGCCAGTCTTTGTTCTTTGTCAAGTTCTCTCACAAAGAAGACGTATATGGGTAGAGGATTCTGAGGCTCACTTGTACCTGGGGCTTAACTTTACTCTCACCTGGACTCTCTCTCTCTCTCTCTCTCTCTCTCTCTCGGTTCACCTGAGATCGCCTCATCTTGGCTCGCCGGAGGCTGAAGAGACTTCGTTCGAGCAGAAAATCCTGAATCACTGCGCATTATTCATCGAAGACAGACGTAATTAGTTGAGGCTTTATATCACGATGGCGCAGAGTGACATTCATTTTTTTTTTTTTTACAAAAATGTCGTAGCTAAATAAGGATAACTTCATTGATGAGGCAGAATGTGGACTGGAGAATGGGAGGAGAGACATGAGTAATATGCCTTCACGTCAAGTGGAACACTCATTCATCATAATTACTACCTGCTCCGTTGGTGCCCTGTGATGCCCCGGGCATTATGTAGGGCATACTCCAACGCTTCGTCTGTCGTCAAGTGTGATGGATGATGCAGTCATCCAAAATATCCAACAACCACTGCTGTAACACGTTCTCTGCTACCACACGTACCCTCCTGCTGCACCTATCTTCCTACCACCCCTCTGGCTGTTCCTACCACCCCTCTGGTTGTTCTTACCACCCCTCTGGTTGTATTTCCCACCCCTCTGGTTGCATTTCCCACCCCTCTGGCTGTTCCTACCACCCCTGTGGCTGTTCCTGCCACCCTCTGATTGTATCTACCACCCCTCTGGTTGTTCCTACCACCCCTCTGGTTGTTTCTAAAAAAAACTCTGGTTGTTCTTACCACTTCCTTCCACCACACTGGTTGTTCCTACCACCCCCTGGTTATTCCTACCACCCCTCTGGTTGTTCTACCACCCCTACTGGTTGTTCCTACCACTCCTCTGGTTATTCCTACCACCCCTCTGGTTGTTCCTATCACCCCTCTGATTGTTTCTACCACCCCTCTGGTTGTTTCTACCACCCTTCTGGTTGTATCTATCACCCCTGGGGTGCACCAAGCTCAGTCCCCTGGGGTACACCAAACTCAGTCTCCTGGGGTACACCAAACTCAGTCCCCTGGGGTACACCAAACTCAGTCCCCTGGGGTACACCAAACTCAGTCCCCTGGGGTACACCAAACTCAGTCCCCTGGGGTACACCAAACTCAGTCCCCTGGGGTACACCAAATTCAGTCTCATACAATACCTACTCAAACTCTTGTCCCCATTGCACTTAAACGGAATATCCCAAAACAAAACATACCCCTCTACCCATCCTCCCCCACCTACACTCTCAATCCAGACCCACATTCCAGTGTAGGAACATTTTTCTCCCCATCCAACTCTCCACCTCCACCCCCCACCAACACTCCCCCTCCCTCAACCCCTTCTCCCCACCCCACCCACTCCCACTTCCCATTACTCAGTGGTCTTAGTTTTAAAAAAAGTCACCTGAGCGAACACTAGGACATATTTATTAGAAGACGTTTCGGTCCTGGGACCTTGATTGCTTCTAAGTAATCAAGGTTCCAGGACCGATTTTTTTTTTTAATAAATATGTCCTAGCATTTATTCACGTGTCTTTCTAAACCAATATGTCGGTATCTATTGCCAAGGTTTATAACATCAATGGTTTAACGTCCCTCCAGTGCAAAAACCGTCCAAATAACCATCCCTCAGCCACTTCCATACCCTCACCCAGTCCTCTTATACCTGGGCAAGGCCCAGGAGATCAGGAACATAAAAATCAGAACACAGTAACAGAAAGAAAGCTGAAAGTGTGGAAAATGAATTCAAAATGAATAACGAACAGAAGTGGCGAATGAAAGGAATGAATTGTTGAGGCATCCCCAGACATCATAGCGCTCACCGAAACAGAGCTCATAGAGGTGAAAACAGATGAGATGTTTCCAGCTGGATATCAAATTACGGGGGAAAGGACAAATGAAATAGAGGAACTGGAAGAGTAGTAAGGCTAATCAAAATCCAGCGTCGTTTTGATGAGATGAGAGGAATAAATAGATAAAAATCAAATCTAGGCGCATTAGGGACCGGAAGGACCCAAGATGGTGATAATAGTGATATACAACCCACTCCTAGGATATATTTCTGCACTAAGAGCCTTTTACGTAGTAGAAATCGAACAGAAGTGACCCTCGGTGCTAGTGATGATGCAGCAATGAGCTCTGAGAACCTTGTGGAAGTAAACAAGGAATGCATGACAGCACAGGAAGAAAGGAAAAACTTGACTTTAAAAAGAGAACTTGCAGACATAAGGCGATTCTTAAATATAACGGGATACAGAACTAAATGCAGAGACAACGAACTAAATATGTAAATAAATAAAGCTGTGATTTAGAAAACCGATAAGTAGTGAACGAGACACGAGCGAAACACCATAGTTCCAGCCACAACCGCACCAACTACAGCCACACCAACCACAGCCACACCAGCCACAACCACACCAGCCACAACCACACCAGCCACAACCACACCAGCCATAACCACACCAGCCACAACCACACCAGCCAAAACCACACCAGCCACAACCACACCAGCCACATCCACACCACCTACAACCGCACCAACCACAGCCACACCAGCCACATCCACACCACCCACAACCACACCAGCCACAGCCACACCAGACGGAGGAACCTAGCCCTCATCTACATTTACACAAATTCCCTAACCCCTCGGTCAATCATTTTTTCATACCAAGGTAATTTATCATCGCTATCCATCAGCATAAGCGATCATTTCTCCCCCTGGTAACACTCTCTAACTTCTTCCTCAGTGCTATTTTACTAAGCTATTTTCTGACCCACAGGTCGGAGTATTTCGTTTAGCCTACACACCCTCAGAAAAATACACTCTCGATACACTCAGTCACTGGGAAAAAAACACAATTTGGAACACACTCTCCCGGGAGATGCATTATTGATTTCGAAAAGGGAAAAGAATCATGTTTTAAACATACGGATGATGGAAGCAATTTTGTTGTACACTGCTCCGAGGATAAATGCTTTATGATATACCATTTTAAGGGAGAAACATTATCTGAGATTTTTGTCCGCTATCTGTAATAAATACTGTGAGACGGCACATCTTGACCCTGGTGTGAGACGGCACATCTTGACCCTGGTGTGAGACGGCACATCTTGACCCTGGTGTGAGACTGCACATCTTGACCCTGGTGTGAGACTGCACATCTTGACCCTGGTGTGAGACTGCACATCTTGACCCTGGTGTGAGACTGCACATCTTGACCCTGGTGTGAGACTGCACATCTTGACCCTGGTGTGAGACGGCACATCTTGACCCTGGTGTGAGACTGCACATCTTGACCCTGGTGTGAGACTGCACATCTTGACCCTGGTGTGAGACGGCACATCTTGACCCTGGTGTGAGACGGCACATCTTGACCCTGGTGTGAGACGGCACATCTTGACCCTGGTGTGAGACGGCACATCTTGACCCTGGTGTGAGACTGCACATCTTGTCCCTGGTGTGAGACTGCACATCTTGACCCTGGTGTGAGACGGCACATCTTGACCCTGGTGTGAGACTGCACATCTTGTCCCTGGTGTGAGACTGCACATCTTGACCCTGGTGTGAGACGGCACATCTTGACCCTGGTGTGAGACGGCACATCTTGACCCTGGTGTGAGACTGCACATCTTGACCCTGGTGTGAGACGGCACATCTTGACCCTGGTGTGAGACTGCACATCTTGACCCTGGTGTGAGACTGCACATCTTGACCCTGGTGTGAGACGGCACATCTTGACCCTGGTGTGAGACTGCACATCTTGACCCTGATGTGAGACGGCACATCTTGACCCTGGTGTGAGACGGCACATCTTGACCCTGGTGTGAGACGGCACATCTTGACCCTGGTGTGAGACTGCACATCTTGACCCTGGTGTGAGACGGCACATCTTGACCCTGGTGTGAGACTGCACATCTTGACCCTGGTGTGAGACTGCACATCTTGACCCTGGTGTGAGACTGCACATCTTGTCCCTGGTGTGAGACTGCACATCTTGACCCTGGTGTGAGACGGCACATCTTGACCCTGGTGTGAGACTGCACATCTTGATCCTGGTGTGAGACTGCACATCTTGACCCTGGTGTGAGACGGCACATCTTGACCCTGGTGTGAGACTACACATCTTGACCCTGGTGTGAGACGGCACATCTTGACCCTGGTGTGAGACGGCACATCTTGACCCTGGTGTGAGACTGCACATCTTGACCCTGGTGTGAGACGGCACATCTTGACCCTGGTGTGAGACGGCACATCTTGACCCTGGTGTGAGACTACACATCTTGACCCTGGTGTGAGACGGCACATCTTGACCCTGGTGCGAGACGGCACATCTTGACCCTGGTGTGAGACGGCACATCTTGACCCTGGTGTGAGACTACACATCTTGACCCTGGTGTGAGACGGCACATCTTGACCCTGGTGTGAGACGGCACATCTTATCCTTGGTGTGAGAATGTAGTTGATCCCCCACTCAGTGAGTGAGAGCTGGAGGTATACTCCCACTCAGTGAGTGGGAAATGAAGGTAACTCCCACTCACTGGTCGAGAGAGTAAAGCACTGCGTATCCCTCACAAAGTGTGAGAGCAAAGTGTATCTCTCACTTGCTGATTTAAAGACGAAGAAACGAAGAAATAATTCGCTCTCAGAGAGAGAGAGAGACAGAGAGAGAGAGAGAGAGAGAGAGAGAGAGAGACAGAGACAGAGAGAGAGAGAGGGGGAGAGGGAGGGAGGGCAGGAATACCTCTCACTCAGAGGACAATAGAGGTATATACCCCACCACAAACGGCAGTATATTTCAGAGCCGGTTGGGTTTTTACAAAGCCTGATGGGATTTAGTAATACCGTTGTGGTAGGTGTACCAGAATTACAAACAGGGAGCCACTCTACCCCCGGCGCCATCTTTATGTCGCTGGATTTTACCAAAAGAAGAATTTTTTTTTTCAATATAATTTGGGGCCTTTCAGTGGGTAGCAGAATTATTTTTCTTCCTTCAAAATGTTTTGGGAGTTTCGCTGATACATCGGGAACGCCTCTTCCGACCGGCTTCAAACTGTCCATGCTTGTGGATAACGAGAAGCACTTTTCTGTCCAGTGACCAACGTTGTTGAACCCATAGTTCAACAACTGGTTGATCAGGACCTGATCAACCAGGCTGTTACTGCCCAGCACACGAACCACAGATTGGTAGGTCAGGTACTAACTTTGGGTGTCTGTCCAACCCCCTCTTGAAGACAACCAGGGCTCTGTTGCTAATCCACCCTCAAGAATACTGGGAGGCGGATGAAGAGTCTTGGGCCTCTGACACTTATTGTGTTCTCTGTCAGTGTGCTCACGCTGTAGCTTTGGATATTTGGATATCTTTATTACTACCAGTACATGTACAAGGTATACAAGTACATGTACAAGGTATACAAGTACATGTACAAGGTATACAAGTACATGTACAAGGTATACAAGTACATGTACAAGGTATACAAGTACATGTACAAGGTATACAAGTACATGTACAAGGTATACAAGTGCATGTACAAGGTATACAAGTACATGTACAAGGTATACAAGTGCATGTACAAGGTATACAAGTACATGTACAAGGTATACAAGTACATGTACAAGGTATACAAGTACATGTACAAGGTATACAAGTACATGTACAAGGTATACAAGTACATGTACAAGGTATACAATTACATGTACAAGGTATACAAGTACATGTACAAGGTATACAAGTACATGTACAAGGTATACAAGTACATGTACAAGGTATACAAGCACATGTACAAGGTATACAATTACATGTACAAGGTATACAGACCATAGCTGACATCAGTGACATACTACTGTATAGAAAACCGCTTGTTATGCTGAGCATTTCCCGCAAATTAGGTCAATTTTGTCCCAGGATGCGACCCACACCAGTCCATTAACACCCAGGTACCCATTATACTGATGAGTGAACATGGACAACCGGTGTAGAGATACACGCCCAATATTTCTACCCTCGCCGGGAATCGAACTCAGACCCTCACCGTGTAAAGCGAGAGCTTTAGCCACCAGGTCACGGACCACGGACCACGGGCCACGGACCACGAGCCAAGGACCACGGACCACGGACACGGACCACGGACACTGACCAAGGACCACGGACCACGGACACGGACCACGGACCACGGACAACGGGCCACGGGCCACGAACCACGGACTACGGACCACGGACAACGAACAACGGACCACGGACTACGGACCACGGACTACGGACCACGGACCACGGACAACGGACAACGGGCCACGGACCACGGACTACGGACTACGGGCCTCATAATTCGACGAAATATGGAGAGTGAAACTCCACTGCCGCTCCATCATTTATATTAACCAAAGTCTGCTAAATATTGATCAGTTTAAATATATTTAATATTAATTAAAGTTAATTATATATATTTTTCAATATGTTCGGATTGATTTTTACAGATTGAGACGTCAGGCAGCATCAGCTGACATGAGACGTCAGGCAGCATCAGCTGACATGAGACGTCAGGCAGCATCAGCTGACATGAGACGTCAGGCAGCATCAGCTGACATGAGACGTCATGGCAGCATCAGCTGACATGAGACGTCAGGCAGCATAAGCTGACATGAGACGTCAGGCAGCATAAGCTCACATGAGACGTCAGGTAGCATCAGCTCACATGAGACGTCAGGCAGCATAAGCTCACATGAGACGTCAGGCAGCATAAGCTGACATGAGACGTCAGGCAGCATAAGCTGACATGAGACGTCAGGCAGCATCAGCTGACATGAGACGTCAGGCAGCATAAGCTGACATGAGACGTCAGGCAGCATAAACTGACATGAGACGTCAGGCAGCATCAGCTGACATGAGACGTCAGGCAGCATAAGCTGACATGAGACGTCAGGCAGCATCAGCTGACATGAGACGTCAGGCAGCATCAGCTGACATGAGACGTCAGGCAGCATCAGCTCACATGAGACATCAGGCAGCATCAGCTCACATGAGACGTCAGGCACCATCAGCTCACATGAGACGTCAGGCAGCATCAGCTCACATGAGACGTCAGGCAGCATCAGCTCACATGAGACGTCAGGCAGCATAAGCTCACATGAGACGTCAGGCAGCATAAGCTCACATGAGACGTCAGGCAGCATAAGCTCACATGAGACGTCAGGCAGCATAAGCTCACATGAGACGTCAGGCAGCATAAGCTCACATGAGACGTCATGACAACATCAGCTCACATGAGACGTTATGGCAGCATCAGCTCACATGAGATGTCATGACAACATCAGCTCACATGAGACGTCATGGCAGCATCAGCTCACATGAGACGTCAGGCAGCATAAGCTCACATGAGACGTGAGGCAGCATCAGCTCACATGAGACGTCAGGGCAGCATAAGCTCACATGAGACGTCAGGGCAGCATAACCTCACATGAGACGTCAGGCAGCATAAGCTCACATGAGACGTCAGGGTAGCATAAGCTCACATGAGACGTCAGGCAGCTTAAGCTCACATGAGACGTCAGGCAGCATAAGCTCACAAGAGACGTCATGACAACATCAGCTCACATGTGACGTCATGGCAGCATCAGCTGACATGAGACGTCATGACAACATCAGCTCACATGAGACGTCATGACAACATCAGCTCACATGAGACGTCATGGCAGCATCAGCTCAAATGAGACGTCAGGCAGCATAAGCTCACATGAGACTTCAGGCAGCATAAGCTCACATGAGATGTCAGGCAGCATAAGCTCACATGAGACGTCAGGGCAGCATCAGCTCACATGAGACGTCAGGGCAGCACCAGCTCACATGAGACGTCAGGGCAGCATCAGTTTACATGAGACGTCAGGCAGCATAAGCTCACATGAGACGTCAGGGCAGCAACAGCTCACATGAGACGTCAAACAGCATCAGCTCACATGAGACGTCAGATAGCATAAGCTCACATGAAGCGTCATGGCAGCATCAGCTCACATGAGACGTCAGGGCAGCATCAGCTCACATGAGACGTCATGACATCAGCTCACATGAGACGTCATGGCAGCATCAGGCCACATGAGACGTCATGACAACGTCAGCTCATATGAGACGTCAGGGCAGCATCAGCTCACATGAGACGTCAGGGCAGCATAAGCTCACATGAGACGTCAGGGCAGCATAACCTCACATGAGACGTCAGGCAGCATAAGCTCACATGAGACGTCAGGGCAGCATAAGCTCACATGAGACGTCAGGCAGCATAAGCTCACATGAGACGTCAGGCAGCATAAGCTCACATGAGACGTCATGACAACATCAGCTCACATGTGACGTCATGGCAGCATCAGCTCACATGAGACGTCAGGCAGCATAAGCTCACATGAGACGTCAGGCAGCATAAGCTCACATGAGATGTCAGGCAGCATAAGCTCACATGAGACGTCAGGGCAGCATCAGCTCACATGAGACGTCAGGGCAGCATCAGCTCACATGAGACGTCATGGCAGCATCAGTTTACATGAGACGTCAGGCAGCATAAGCTCACATGAGACGTCAGGGCAGCAACAGCTCACATGAGACGTCAGACAGCATCAGCTCACATGAGACGTCAGATAGCATAAGCTCACATGAAACGTCATGGCAGCATCAGCTCACATGAGACGTCAGGGCAGCATCAGCTCACATGAGACGTCATGACATCAGCTCACATGAGACGTCATGGCAGCATCAGCCCACATGAGACGTCATGACAACATCAGCTCACATGAGACGTCAGGGCAGCATCAGCTCACATGAGACGTCACGACAACATCAGCTCACATGAGACGTCATGACAACATCAGTTCACATGAGACGTCATGGCAGCATCAGCTCACATGAGACATGGCAGCATAAGCTCACATGAGACGTCATGACAGCATCATCTCACATGAGACGTCATGGCAGCATAAGCTCACATGAAACGTCAGGGCAACATCAGCTCACATGAAACGTCAGGGCAGCATCAGCTCACATGAGACGTCATGGCAGCATCAGCTCACATGAAACGTCAAACCAGTTTACATAATAATAATAATAATAATAATAATAATAATAATAAAAACAACAACAACAATAATAATAATATTAATACGTAAGGCTTAAGAACAAAAATAAGTGAATCAATTTCTCATCATTTAAACTGAGAAATATCAGCTTCCTACTAATTTTATTCAGTCGTGTATCCTGTTGTTATCTGCTTGTTTTCATTAGTGATAATCCTGGATGATTATTTTCGTCTTGTTTAGCTGCAATAATTCCCCCACACTGCATTGACCTAAATCTTCCTCTTTCACCGGTAAACAAAGAAGACAGAGCTCGTTCTAGCCGGGAACACGAGAAGCCTCTCTGCGTAGCTCAGGAGTTACTCTCTTACCATAGCTTGTAGTCAGGCACACACACACACACACACACACACACACACACACACACACACACACACACACACTGTGTATGTTAGGCCCATACTGGAGTATGCAGCACCAGTCTGGAACCCACACCTGGTCAAGCACGTCAAGAAGTTAGAGAAAGTACATAGGTTTGCAACAAGGCTAGTCCCAGAGCTCAAGGGAATGTCGTACGAGGAAACGAGGAAACGTTAAGGGAAATCGGACTGACGACACTGGAGGACAGAAGGGTCAGGGTAGACATGATAACGACATACAAGATACTGCGGGGAATAGACAAGGTGGACAGAGATAGGATGTTCCAGAGAGGGGACACAGGGACAAGGGGTCACAACTGGAAGCTGAAGACTCAGACGAGTCACAGGGACGTTAGGAAGTATTTCTTCAGTCATAGAGTTGTCAGCAAGTGGAATAGCCTAGCAAGTGAAGTAGTGGAGGCAGGAACCATACATAGTTTTAAGAAGAGGTATGACAAAGCTCAAGAAGCAGAGAGAGAGAGGACCCAGTAGCGATCAGTGAAGAGGCGGGGCCAGGAGCTGAGTCTCGACCCCTGCAACCACAATTAGGTGAGTACAATTAGGTGAGTACACACACACACACACACACATACATACGTACGTACATACATACATACATACATACATGCATACATTTTTTTTTATTTTTTTATTATCACACTGGCCGATTCCCACCAAGGCAGGGTGGCCCGAAAAAGAAAAACTTTCACCATCATTCACTCCATCACTGTCTTGCCAGAAGGGTGCTTTACACTACAGTTTTTAAACTGCAACATTAACACCCCTCCTTCAGAGTGCAGGCACTGTACTTCCCATCTCCAGGACTCAAGTCCGGCCTGCCGGTTTCCCTGAATCCCTTCATAAATGTTACTTTGCTCACACTCCAACAGCACGTCAAGTATTAAAAACCATTTGTCTCCATTTACTCCTATCAAACACGCTCAAGCATGCCTGCTGGAAGTCCAAGCCCCTCGCACACAAAACCTCCTTTACCCCCTCCCTCCAACCCTTCCTAGGCCGACCCCTACCCCGCCTTCCTTCCACTACAGACTGATACACTCTTGAAGTCATTCTGTTTCGCTCCATTCTCTCTACATGTCCGAACCACCTCAACAACCCTTCCTCAGCCCTCTGGACAACAGTTTTGGTAATCCCGCACCTCCTCCTAACTTCCAAACTACGAATTCTCTGCATTATATTCACACCACACATTGCCCTCAGACATGACATCTCCACTGCCTCCAGCCTTCTCCTCGCTGCAACATTCATCACCCACGCTTCACACCCATATAAGAGCGTTGGTAAAACTATACTCTCATACATTCCCCTCTTTGCCTCCAAGGACAAAGTTCTTTGTCTCCACAGACTCCTAAGTGCACCACTCACTCTTTTTCCCTCATCAATTCTATGATTCACCTCATCTTTCATAGACCCATCCGCTGACACGTCCACTCCCAAATATCTGAATACGTTCACCTCCTCCATACTCTCTCCCTCCAATCTGATATTCAATCTTTCATCACCTAATCTTTTTGTTATCCTCATAACCTTACTCTTTCCTGTATTCACCTTTAATTTTCTTCTTTTGCACACCCTACCAAATTCATCCACCAATCTCTGCAACTTCTCTTCAGAATCTCCCAAGAGCACAGTGTCATCAGCAAAGAGCAGCTGTGACAACTCCCACTTTGTGTGTGATTCTTTATCTTTTAACTCCACGCCTCTTGCCAAGACCCTCGCATTTACTTCTCTTACAACCCCATCTATAAATATATTAAACAACCACGGTGACATCACACATCCTTGTCTAAGGCCTACTTTTACTGGGAAAAAATTTCCCTCTTTCCTACATACTCTAACTTGAGCCTCACTATCCTCGTAAAAACTCTTCACTGCTTTCAGTAACCTACCTCCTACACCATACACTTGCAACATCTGCCACATTGCCCCCCTATCCACCCTGTCATACGCCTTTTCCAAATCCATAAATGCCACAAAGACCTCTTTAGCCTTATCTAAATACTGTTCACTTATATGTTTCACTGTAAACACCTGGTCCACACACCCCCTACCTTTCCTAAAGCCTCCTTGTTCATCTGCTATCCTATTCTCCGTCTTACTCTTAATTCTTTCAATTATAACTCTACCATACACTTTACCAGGTACACTCAACAGACTTATCCCCCTATAATTTTTGCACTCTCTTTTATCCCCTTTGCCTTTATACAAAGGAACTATGCATGCTCTCTGCCAATCCCTAGGTACCTTACCCTCTTCCATACATTTATTAAACAATTGCACCAACCACTCCAAAACTATATCCCCACCTGCTTTTAACATTTCTATCTTTATCCCATCAATCCCGGCTGCCTTACCCCCTTTCATTTTACCTACTGCCTCACGAACTTCCCCCACACTCACAACTGGCTCTTCCTCACTCCTACAAGATGTTATTCCTCCTTGCCCTATACACGAAATCACAGCTTCCCTATCTTCATCAACATTTAACAATTCCTCAAAATATTCCTTCCATCTTCCCAATACCTCTAACTCTCCATTTAATAACTCTCCTCTCCTATTTTTAACTGACAAATCCATTTGTTCTCTAGGCTTTCTTAACTTGTTAATCTCACTCCAAAACTTTTTCTTATTTTCAACAAAATTTGTTGATAACATCTCACCCACTCTCTCATTTGCTCTCTTTTTACATTGCTTCACCACTCTCTTAACCTCTCTCTTTTTCTCCATATACTCTTCCCTCCTTGCATCACTTCTACTTTGTAAAAACTTCTCATATGCTAACTTTTTCTCCCTTACTACTCTCTTTACATCATCATTCCACCAATCGCTCCTCTTCCCTCCTGCACCCACTTTCCTGTAACCACAAACTTCTGCTGAACACTCTAACACTACATTTTTAAACCTACCCCATACCTCTTCGACCCCATTGCCTATGCTCTCATTAGCCCATCTATCCTCCAATAGCTGTTTATATCTTACCCTAACTGCCTCCTCTTTTAGTTTATAAACCTTCACCTCTCTCTTCCCTGATGCTTCTATTCTCCTTGTATCCCATCTACCTTTTACTCTCAGTGTAGCTACAACTAGAAAGTGATCTGATATATCTGTGGCCCCTCTATAAACATGTACATCCTGAAGTCTACTCAACAGTCTTTTATCTACCAATACATAATCCAACAAACTACTGTCATTTCGCCCTACATCATATCGTGTATACTTATTTATCCTCTTTTTCTTAAAATATGTATTACCTATAACTAAACCCCTTTCTATACAAAGTTCAATCAAAGGGCTCCCATTATCATTTACACCTGGCACCCCAAACTTACCTACCACACCCTCTCTAAAAGTTTCTCCTACTTTAGCATTCAAGTCCCCTACCACAATTACTCTCTCACTTGGTTCAAAGGCTCCTATACATTCACTTAACATCTCCCAAAATCTCTCTCTCTCCTCTGCATTCCTCTCTTCTCCAGGTGCATACACGCTTATTATGACCCACTTCTCGCATCCAACCTTTACTTTAATCCACATAATTCTTGAATTTACACATTCATATTCTCTTTTCTCCTTCCATAACTGATCATTTAACATTACTGCTACCCCTTCCTTTGCTCTAACTCTCTCAGATACTCCAGATTTAATCCCATTTATTTCCCCCCACTGAAACTCTCCTACCCCCTTCAGCTTTGTTTCGCTTAGGGCCAGGACATCCAACTTCTTTTCATTCATAACATCAGCAATCATCTGTTTCTTGTCATCCGCACTACATCCACGCACATTTAAGCAACCCAGTTTTATAAAGTTTTTCTTCTTCTCTTTTTTAGTAATTGTATACAGGAGAAGGGGTTACTAGCCCATTGCTCCCGGCATTTTAGTCGCCTCATACGACACGCATGGCTTACGGAGGAAAGATTCTTTTCCACTTCCCCATGGACAATAGAAGAAATAAAAAAGAACAAGAGCTATTTAGAAAAAGGAGAAAAACCTAGATGTATGTATATATATATATGCATGTGCGTGTCTGTGAAGTGTGACCAAAGTGTTAGTAGGAGTAGCAAGATATCCCTGTTATCTTAGCGTGTTTATGAGACAGAAAAAGAAACCAGCAATCCTACCATCATGCAAAACAATTACAGGTTTTTGTTTCACAGTCATCTGGCAGGACGGTAGTACTTCCCTGGGTGGTTGCTGTCTACCAACCTACTACATATATGATTTAAAGAGGTGTACTCAGTGGAAACTGAGCAACCCGAGAAAGCCAAAGAGAAATGGTACAGCAGCAGGTACTGGACACTATATATACAACAGGTAAAGAATACATCAACAGGTACTGGACACTATATATACAACAGGTAAAGAATACATCAACAGGTACTGGACACTATATATACAACAGGTAAAGAATACATCAACAGGTACTGGACACTATATATACAACAGGGAAACAATACATCAACAGGTACTGGACACTATATATACAACAGGGAAACAATACATCAACAGGTACTGGACACTATATATACAACAGGGAAACAATACATCAACAGGTACTGGACACTATATATACAACAGGGAAACAATACATCAACAGGTACTGGACACTATATATACAACAGGGAAACAATACATCAACAGGTACTGGACACTATATATACAACAGGTAAAGAATACATCAACAGGTACTGGACACTATATATACAACAGGGAAACAATACATCAACAGGTACTGGACACTATACACAGGGAAAGAGGTAAAAATTCCACTGGAAACATCAAAGACCATGAGACCTGACGAGGTGTCACAATGGATTCTGAGAGAGAGGGAACAAAAGCCGCGTCTGAAATACTGAGTAATATCCTGACCAACACCATAGCTACAAGACAGCCGCAACAGATCTGGAAGACAGCGAATATAACCACAATATTGAAGGAGACAGACAGGAAGCACCGAACAACAAACCATTACCATGATCTGGCAAACCATGTACAATAATAGGAGTAGGTAATCAGGAGAATGCTGCAGCACTCGAAGAGAAGAACATTCATATGGAGAGAGTGCTGGAAGACGAGGAGGAGCTTGAGGTAATCAATCCCTCAGCCTGGAGTCGATGTGTTCTGTCCATCAATCTTGGTTGAAGTGCAGCTGACAGATGAGGTGAAGCAGTGGTAGGCGGAGTCACCAGTATAAACAGGTCAGGCTAAGGGACTGCTTACTTCAAACTCCTCATTTTCCACTGTTCTCTGTATCAGACTGAAGAAGCCACTGGCTGGCGAAACGTTTCCATAATAAAGATACGTAAATGTCGCATAAGTGTCTCATTCATAAACTTGTTGATAAATGAGACACGCACATCGTGTCAGACAGCAATTCTTCAAATCTTGCCTAACTTACAAGCACGACCTATGTACCTCCACTAGTGAGTGACAGGTTGGAAGTGTAGAGAACCTACCTAGTAGGTTCTCTACACTGCCTCTTAATAACTACATTCTTACTCCTACTAGTGGCACCAGCCTCTTCTGTCGTCGAGATTTTCTGCGCCTCACCTTTGTCAGTATATAAGTCTCCATACTGTTGCTTCTGCTTTATACTGCTCCAGATTGTGGAACAAAATTTCTCCAGGATCAGTAAGCTGGGACAGTGCTAGGATCAGTAAACTGGGATGTATTAGGATCAGCTAGCTGGGGACAGTACTAGGATCAATAAGCTGGACAGTACTAGGATTATTAAGCTGGGGACAGTACTAGGATCAGATAGCTGGGACGTACTAGGATTAGTAAGCTGGACAGTACTAGGATCAGTAAGCCGAGGTGTGCTGGGATCGGTAAACTGGGACAGTACTAGGATCAGTAAGCTGGGACAGTACTAGGATCAGTAAGCTGGGACAGTACTAGGATCAGTAAGCTGGGACAGTACTAGGATCAGTAAGCTGGGACAGTACTAGGATCAGAAAGCTGGGACAGTACTAGGATAAGCTGGACAGTACTAGGATCAGCAAGCCGGGACGTACTAGGATCGGTAAGCTGAGACAGTACTAGGATAAGTAAGCTGGGACAGTACTAGGATCAGTAATCTGGGACAGTACTAGGATCAGTAAGCTGGGACAGTACTAGGATCAGTAAGCTGAGACAGTACTAGGATCAGTAAGCTGGGACAGGACAAGGATCAGTAAGCTGGGACAGTACTAGGATAAGTAAGCTGGGACAGTACTAGGATCAGTAAGCTGGGACAGTACTAGGATAAGTAAGCTGGGACAGTACTAGGATAAGTAAGCTGGGACAGTACTAGGATCAGTAAGCTGGTACAGTACTAGGATCAGTAAGCTGGGACAGTACTAGGATCAGTAAGCTGAGACAGTACTAGGATCAGTAAGCTGGGACAGTAATAGGATAAGTAAGCTGGGACAGTAATAGGATAATTAAGCTAGGACAGTACTAGGATCAGTAAGCTGGGACAGTACTAGGATCAGTAAGCTGGGACAGTACTAGGATAAGCTGGACAGTACTAGGATCAGCAAGCCGGGACGTACTAGGATCGGTAAGCTGAGACAGTACTAGGATAAGTAAGCTGGGACAATACTAGGATCAGTAAGCTGGGACAGTACTAGGATCAGTAAGCTGGGACAGTACTAGGATCAGTAAGCTGGGACAGTACTAGGATCAGTAAGCTGAGACACTACTAGGATCAGTAAGCTGGGACAGTACTAGGATCAGCAAGCTGGGACAGTACAGGGATAAGTAAGCTGGGACAGTACTAGGATCAGTAAGCTGAAACAATACTAGGATCAGTAAGCTGGGACAGTACTAGGATAAGTAAGCTGGGACAGTACTAGGATAAGTAAGCTGGGACAGTACTAGGATCAGTAAGCTGGTACAGTACTAGGATCAGTAAGCTGGGACAGTACTAGATTAAGTAAGCTGGGACAGTACTAGGATAAGTAAGCTGGGACAGTACTAGGATCAGTAAGCTGGGACAGTACTAGGATCAGTAAGCTGAGACAGTACTAGGATCAGTAAGCTGGAACAGTACTAGGATCAGTAAGCTGGGACAGTACTAGGATCAGTAAACTGGGACAGTACTAGGAAAAGTAAGCTGGGACAGTACTAGGATCAGTAAGCTGGGACAGTACTAGGATCAGTAAGCTGGGACAGTACTAGGATCAGTAAGTTGTCATGTCAGGTGCATTAAACCACTGACAACAAGTTGTCAGGTGTATTAAACCACTGACAACAAGTTGTCAGGTGTATTAAACCACTGACAACAAGTTGTCAGGTGTATTAAACCACTGACAACAAGTTGTCAGGTGTATTAAACCACTGACAACAAGTTGTCAGATGTATTAAACCACTGACAACAAGTTGTCAGGTGTATTAAACCACTGACAACAAGTTGTCAGATGTATTAAACCACTGACAACAAGTTGTCAGATGTATTAAACCACTGACAACAAGTTATCAGGTGTATTAAACCACTGACAACAAGTTGTCAGGTGTATTAAACCACTGACAACAAGTTGTCAGGTGTATTAAACCACTGACAACAAGTTATCAGGTGTATTAAACCACTGACAACAAGTTGTCAGGTGTATTAAACCACTGACAACAAGTTGTCAGGTGCATTAAACCACCGACAACATGTTGTCAGGTGTATTAAACCACTGACAACAAGTTGTCAGGTGTATTAAACCACTGACAACAAATTGTCAGGTTTATTAAACCACTGACAACAAGTTGTCAGGTGTATTAAACCACTGACAACAAATTGTCAGGTTTATTAAACCACTAACAACAAGTTGTCAGGTGCATTAAACCACTGACAACATGTTCTCAGGTGTATTAAACCACTGACAACAAGTTGTCAGGTTTATTAAACCACTGACAACAAGTTGTCAGGTTTATTAAACCACTGACAACAAGTTGTCAGGTGCATTAAACCACTGACAACATGTTGTCAGGTGTATTAAACCACTGACAACAAGTTGTCAAGTTTATTAAACCACTGACAACAAGTTGTCAGGTGCATTAAACCACTGACAACATGTTGTCAGGTGCATTAAACCACTGACAACATGTTGTCAGGTGTATTAAACCACTGACAACAAGTTGTCAAGTTTATTAAACCACTGACAACAAGTTGTCAGGTGCATTAAACCACTGACAACATGTTGTCAGGTGCATTAAACCACTGACAACATGTTGTCAGGTGTATTAAACCACTGACAACAAGTTGTCAAGTTTATTAAACCACTGACAACAAGTTGTCAGGTGCATTAAACCACTGACAACAAGTTGTCAGGTGCATTAAACCTCTGACAACATGTTGTCAGGTGTATTAAACCACTAACAACAAGTTTTAAAATATTTTTAAAGTAATTTGTTAAGGAGAGAAAAGTCTTAATTCCCCCCCTCACAAAAAAAAAGTGCCTTGGAATTTGCAGAACAGCCAGCAGCAACAGCCTGGTTGATCAGGCTCTGATCCACCAGGAGGCCTGGTCACAGACCGGGCCGCGGGGGCGTTGACCCCCGGAACTCTCTCCAGGTAAACTCCAGGTAAACACTTCTTTCATCTCTCTCTCTCTCTCTCTCTCTCTCTCTCTCTCTCTCTCTCTCTCTCTCTCTCTCTCTCTCTCTCTCTCTCTCTCTCTCTCTCTCTCTCTCTCTCTCTCTCTCTCTCTCTCTCTCTCTCTCACTCTCTCTCTCTCTCTCTCTCTCTCTCTCTCCTTTTCAACTCTTTTCTTCTTGTGTGTACTAAGCAGAGGTTACTGGTGAGTTACTACAGTGTGCTACGTAATTACTGTAGCAGCAACCATATTTATTCTTTGTTACTTGCTATGTACCTGGGTTGGTACCCCTACTTCCTCAGTCAAGTAGTGTACCTGGGATTGTACCCCTGCTTCCTCAGTCATGTAGTGTACCTGGGATGGTACCCCTGCTTCCTCAGTCATGTAGTGTACATGGGATGGTACCCCTGCTTCATCAGTCTTGCAGTGTACCTGGGATGGTACCCCTGCTTCCTCAGTCATGTAGTGTACCTGGGATGGTACCCCTGCTTCCTCAGTCTTGCAGTGTACCTGGGATGGTACCCCTGCTTCATCAGTCTTGCAGTGTACCTGGGATGGTACCCCTGCTTCCTCAGTCATGTAGTGTACCTGGGATGGTACCCCTGCTTCCTCAGTCATGCAGTGTACCTGGGATTGTACCCCTGCTTCATCAGTCTTGCAGTGTACCTGGGATGGTACCCCTGCTTCCTCAGTCATGTAGTGTACCTGGGATGGTACCCCTGCTTCCTCAGTCATGTAGTGTACCTGGGATGGTACCTCTACTTCCTCAGTCTTGCAGTATACCTGGGATGGTACCCCTGCTTCCTCAGTCTTGCAGTGTACCTGGGATGGTACCCCTGCTTCCTCAGTCATGCAGTGTACCTGGGATGGTACCCCTGCTTCCTCAGTCTTGCGGTGTACCTGGGATGGTACCCCTGCTTCCTCAGTCATGTAGTGTACCTGGGATGGTACCCCTGCTTCCTCAGTCTTGCAGTGTACCTGGGATTGTACCCCTGCTTCCTCAGTCTTGCAGTGTACCTGGGATGGTACCCCTGCTTCCTCAGTCATGTAGTGTACCTGGGATTGTACCCCTGCTTCCTCAGTCTTGCAGTGTACCTGGTATGGTACCCCTGCTTCCTCAGTCGTGTAGTGTACCTGGGATTGTACCCCTGCTTCCTCAGTCTTGCAGTGTACCTGGGATGGTACCCCTGCTTCCTCAGTCATGCAGTGTACCTGGGATGGTACCCCTGCTTCCTCAGTCATGTAGTGTACCTGGGATTGTACCCCTGCTTCCTCAGTCTTGCAGTGTACCTGGGATGGTACCCCTGCTTCCTCAGTCTTGCAGTGTACCTGGGATGGTACCCCTGCTTCCTCAGTCATGCAGTGTACCTGGGATGGTACCCCTGCTTCCTCAGTCTTGCAGTGTACCTGGGATGGTACCCCTGCTTCCTCAGTCATGCAGTGTACCTGGGATGGTACCCCTGCTTCTTCAGTCATGCAGTGTACCTGGGATGGTACCCCTGCTTCTTCAGTCATGCAGTGTACCTGGGATGGTACCCCTGCTTCTTCAGTCATGCAGTGTACCTGGGATGGTACCCCTGCTTCCTCAGTCATGCAGTGTACCTGGGATGGTACCCCTGCTTCTTCAGTCATGCAGTGTACCTGGGATGGTACCCCTGCTTCTTCAGTCATGCAGTGTACCTGGGATGGTACCCCTGCTTCTTCAGTCATGCAGTGTACCTGGGATGGTACCCCTGCTTCCTCAGTCTTGCAGTGTACCTGGGATGGTACCCCTGCTTCCTCAGTCTTGCGGTGTACCTGGGATGGTACCCCTGCTTCCTCAGTCTTGCAGTGTACCTGGGATGGTACCCCTGCTTCCTCAGTCTTGCAGTGTACCTGGGATGGTACCCCTGCTTCCTCAGTCTTGCGGTGTACCTGGGATGGTACCCCTGCTTCCTCAGTCTTGCGGTGTACCTGGGATGGTACCCCTGCTTCCTCAGTCTTGCAGTGTACCTGGGATGGTACCCCTGCTTCCTCAGTCTTGCGGTGTACCTGGGATGGTGCCCCTGCTTCCTCAGTCTTGCAGTGTACCTGGGATTGTACCCCTGCTTCCTCAGTCTTGCAGTGTACCTGGGATGGTACCCCTGCTTCCTCAGTCATGTAGTGTACCTGGGATTGTACCCCTGCTTCCTCAGTCTTGCAGTGTACCTGGGATGGTACCCCTGCTTCCTCAGTCGTGTAGTGTACCTGGGATTGTACCCCTGCTTCCTCAGTCTTGCAGTGTACCTGGGATGGTACCCCTGCTTCCTCAGTCATGTAGTGTACCTGGGATGGTACCCCTGCTTCCTCAGTCATGTAGTGTACCTGGGATTGTACCCCTGCTTCCTCAGTCTTGCAGTGTACCTGGGATGGTACCCCTGCTTCCTCAGTCTTGCAGTGTACCTGGGATGGTACCCCTGCTTCCTCAGTCATGCAGTGTACCTGGGATGGTACCCCTGCTTCTTCAGTCATGCAGTGTACCTGGGATGGTACCCCTGCTTCTTCAGTCATGCAGTGTACCTGGGATGGTACCCCTGCTTCTTCAGTCATGCAGTGTACCTGGGATGGTACCCCTGCTTCCTCAGTCATGCAGTGTACCTGGGATGGTACCCCTGCTTCTTCAGTCATGCAGTGTACCTGGGATGGTACCCCTGCTTCTTCAGTCATGCAGTGTACCTGGGATGGTACCCCTGCTTCTTCAGTCATGCAGTGTACCTGGGATGGTGCCCCTGCTTCCTCAGTCTTGCAGTGTACCTGGGATTGTACCCCTGCTTCCTCAGTCTTGCAGTGTACCTGGGATGGTACCCCTGCTTCCTCAGTCATGTAGTGTACCTGGGATTGTACCCCTGCTTCCTCAGTCTTGCAGTGTACCTGGGATGGTACCCCTGCTTCCTCAGTCGTGTAGTGTACCTGGGATTGTACCCCTGCTTCCTCAGTCTTGCAGTGTACCTGGGATGGTACCCCTGCTTCCTCAGTCATGTAGTGTACCTGGGATGGTACCCCTGCTTCCTCAGTCATGTAGTGTACCTGGGATTGTACCCCTGCTTCCTCAGTCTTGCAGTGTACCTGGGATGGTACCCCTGCTTCCTCAGTCTTGCAGTGTACCTGGGATGGTACCCCTGCTTCCTCAGTCATGCAGTGTACCTGGGATGGTACCCCTGCTTCCTCAGTCTTGCAGTGTACCTGGGATGGTACCCCTGCTTCCTCAGTCATGCAGTGTACCTGGGATGGTACCCCTGCTTCTTCAGTCATGCAGTGTACCTGGGATGGTACCCCTGCTTCTTCAGTCATGCAGTGTACCTGGGATGGTACCCCTGCTTCTTCAGTCATGCAGTGTACCTGGGATGGTACCCCTGCTTCCTCAGTCATGCAGTGTACCTGGGATGGTACCCCTGCTTCTTCAGTCATGCAGTGTACCTGGGATGGTACCCCTGCTTCTTCAGTCATGCAGTGTACCTGGGATGGTACCCCTGCTTCTTCAGTCATGCAGTGTACCTGGGATGGTACCCCTGCTTCCTCAGTCTTGCAGTGTACCTGGGATGGTACCCCTGCTTCCTCAGTCTTGCGGTGTACCTGGGATGGTACCCCTGCTTCCTCAGTCTTGCAGTGTACCTGGGATGGTACCCCTGCTTCCTCAGTCTTGCAGTGTACCTGGGATGGTACCCCTGCTTCCTCAGTCTTGCGGTGTACCTGGGATGGTACCCCTGCTTCCTCAGTCTTGCGGTGTACCTGGGATGGTACCCCTGCTTCCTCAGTCTTGCAGTGTACCTGGGATGGTACCCCTGCTTCCTCAGTCATGCAGTGTACCTGGGATTGTACCTCTCTTCTCCCAGTCCTGCAGTATGTCCGGTGGCAGGCATGTTTAATGACACACTCTCAACCTGCCTGGTGGCAGGATTCTCTGTTAGTATTAATGTTCGTTGGCAGGACTGTCTGTTGGCAGGACTGTCTGGTAGCAGGACTGTCTGGTAGCAGAACTGTCTGGTGGCAGGACTGTCTGGTGGCAGGACTGTCTGGTGGCAGGACTGTCTGGTAGCAGAACTGTCTGGTGGCAGGACTGTCTGGTAGCAGGACTGTCTGGTAGCAGAACTGTCTGGTGGCAGGACTGTCTGGTGGCAGGACTGTCTGGTGGCAGGACTGTCTGGTAGCAGAACTGTCTGGTGGCAGGACTGTCTGGTAGCAGGACTGTCTGGTAGCAGAACTGTCTTGTGGCAGGACTGTCTGGTGGCAGGACTGTCTGGTGGCAGGACTGTCAGGTGGCAGGACTGTCTGGTGGCAGGACTGTCTGGTAGCAGAACTGTCTGGTGGCAGGACTGTCTGGTGGCAGGACTGTCTGGTGGCAGGACTGTCAGGTGGCAGGACTGTCTGGTGGCAGGACTGTCTGGTAGCAGAACTGTCTGGTGGCAGAACTGTCTGGTGGCAGGACTGTCTGATGGCAGTACTGTCTGGTGGCAGGACTGTCTGGTGGCAGGACTGTCTGGTGGCAGGACTGTCTGGTAGTAGGACTGTCTGGTAGCAGGAATGTCTGGTAGCAGAACTGTCTGGTAGCAGGACTGTCTGGTAGCATAACTGTCTGCTGGCAGAACTGCCTGGTGGCAGGACTGTCTGGTAGCAGAACTGTCTGGTAGCAGAACTGTCTGGTAGCAGGACTGTCTGGTAGCAGAACTGTCTGGTGGTAGGACTGTCTGTTGGCAGGACTGTCTGGTGGCAGAACTGTCTGGTAGCAGAACTGTCTGGTAGCAGGACTGTCTGGTAGCAGAACTGTCTGGTGGCAGGACTGTCTGTTGGCAGGACTGTCTGGTAGCAGGACTGTCTGGTGGCAGGAATGTCTGGTAGCAGGACTGTCTGGTAGCAGAACTGTCTGGTGGCAGGACTGTCTGGTGGCAGGACTGTCTGGTGGCAGGACTGTCAGGTGGCAGGACTGTCTGGTAGCAGAACTGTCTGGTAGCAGGACTGTCTGGTGACAGGACTGTCTGGTGGCAGGACTGTCTGGTGGTAGGACTGTCTGCTAGCAGGACTGTCTTGTGGCAGGACTGTCTGGTGGCAGGACTGTCTAGTGGCAGGACTGTCTGGTAGCAGAACTATCTGGTAGCAGGACTGTCTGTTGGCAGGACTCTCTTGTAGCAGGACTGTCTGGTGGCAGGACTGTCTGGTAGCAGGACTGTCTGGTAGCAGAACTGTCTGGTGGCAGGACTGTCTGGTGGCAGAGCTGTCTGGTGGCAGGACTGTCTGGTAGCAGGACTGTCTGGTAGCAGGACTGTCTGGTAGCAGAACTGTCTGGTGGCAGGACTGTCTGGTGGCAGGACTGTCTGGTAGCAGGACTGTCTGGTAGCAGGACTGTCTGGTAGCAGAACTGTCTGGTGGCAGGACTGTCTGGTGGCAGAGCTGTCTGGTGGCAGGACTGTCTGGTGGCAGGACTGTCTGGTGGCAGGACTGTCTGGTAGCAGGACTGTCTGGTAGCAGAACCGTCTGGTAGCAGAACTGTCTGGTGGCAGGACTGTCTGGTGGCAGGGCTGTCTGGTGGCAGGACTGTCTGGTAGCAGAACTGTCTGGTGGCAGGACTGTCTGGTGGCAGAGCTGTCTGGTGGCAGGACTGTCTGGTAGCAGGACTGTCTGGTGGCAGGACTCTCTGGTGGCAGGACTGTCTGGTGGCAGGGCTGTCTGGTGGCAGGACTGTCTGGTAGCAGAACTGTCTGGTGGCAGGAATGTCTGGTGGCAGAGCTGTCTGGTGGCAGGACTGTCTGGTAGCAGGACTGTCTGGTAGCAGGACTCTCTGGTGGCAGGACTGTCTGGTGGCAGGGCTGTCTGGTGGCAGGACTGTCTGGTAGCAGAACTGTCTGGTGGCAGGACTGTCTGGTAGCAGAACTGTCTGGTGGCAGGACTGTCTGGTGGCAGAGCTGTCTGGTGGCAGGACTGTCTGGTAGCAGGACTGTCTGGTAGCAGGACTCTCTGGTGGCAGGACTGTCTGGTGGCAGGGCTGTCTGGTGGCAGGACTGTCTGGTGGCAGGGCTGTCTGGTGGCAGGACTGTCTGGTAGCAGAACTGTCTGGTGGCAGGACTGTCTGGTAGCAGGACTGTCTGGTGGTGGCAGGACTGTCTGGTAGCAGGACTGTCTGGTAGCAGGACTCTCTGGTGGCAGGACTGTCTGGTGGCAGGGCTGTCTGGTGGCAGGACTGTCTGGTGGCAGGGCTGTCTGGTGGCAGGACTGTCTGGTAGCAGAACTGTCTGGTGGCAGGACTGTCTGGTAGCAGGACTGTCTGGTGGTGGCAGGACTGTCAGGTGGCAGAGCTGTCTGGTGGCAGGACTGTCTGGTAGCAGGACTGTCTGGTGGCAGAACTGTCTGGTAGCAGGACTGTCTGGTGGCAGAACTTAACCTACCTGATAACAGAACTCTCGACTTTGCTCTCACACAATAAGCGCTACACCATACACTGATGATATTCCTATCATCCCTCTCTAGTCTTCTCTACGCAACGCAGTTTTCTTCGAGTAACTGTCCCCGGTGTGGAGACGTAGTTGGACGGTCAAGGATGCAAATTACACCTCTTAGCACAGTATCTTGTACCTTAACCACCACTTACCTGGAGTTCGCCTGAGCAAGGCTCGTCGACCTCGTCCCTATGGCTCAGTGAATGAGTTGGCTGCTGTATTTACTCTCTGAGTTCATTACATATTTTCCGTCTTCTCATGTCTGTATGTTTTTTAAAGTTTGGAAATGCTAAGTCTGTGCTGATGTTTTTATGAATGACGCTTATGACGATTTTTGGTCCGACTTCAACCACTGAAAATTATGACTTGTGAATGGTGTTAGTGCGGGTCATTTGTGTATTGTTCTAGTGACGGTATTGTGCCTCATTTGTTATTTCTTAATGATGTATATTTGTAATGTTTGACTTATTTTTTCCGTCGATAGATACATCTGAAAAAAACAATGACAGTTTTTTAATCAAGTGTTTTAATACAGTTCCAACGTTAGGAAGTATTATTCTCATTTGTTTTTGTTTATCAATTGGTATCAACGAGGCGTAATCCTAGAATATTGTAGCGAGGATGATGCTGGAGGCAGCAGAGATGTCAGGTAATTATTGGGTCCAGAATATCGAGCGTAAAAATTAGAAAACAGTTCGGTGATAGTAAAGATATAATTTAGACATGCGTTGTTAAGATAGAATGGTCGTTTAGGAAAGTGTAAAGTAAAAGGACACAAGTGCAACTAATGTGACATTTATTGTGGCAACGTTTCGCTCTCCAGGAGCTTTATCAAGCCATTACAAACAATACATGGACACAGAGGGTATATAAAGGCTCAGAGTGAGGTGAATACTAGTGAGGTACCATTTCGATGTTCACTAGTGGTAGTAGTAGTAGTAGTAGTGGTAGTGACAAAAGCAATTAATTCGTACATGAGTAAAAGGATATAAAAGCTATTACTTGGGTAACATAAAAATAGGTTGGACAAATATAAACTGGAATGAGGCAGGTTGTTTCAGTGTTCACTCTCTGTGCTTTGTGTAGTATAACAGGAGAGACTATGTGATGGCAGGGTTTACTGTTTTCAGGAGGATTCTTGCTAAGACTTCGGAAAGGTGGAAATTGATAAGTAGACCATGAGGTTTACAAACTGAAGATGGATGAAACGTGTTGGGAAGGTTTCACGAGGGTCTGAGGAAGGGAAGAAGAAGGTATGAAATGGTTGAGGTGTGAGTGGTACAATACTAGTGGATTATAAACTATGTGTTATTCCTATGTGTGCCTCTCTCTCCGTTACTCGAGCATGTGTCAGCGTCTTACAGAGTGATCAATTATTTCTACGGATTTAGGAGTTGTTGAAGGGTTACCTAAGCAAGATCTTAGAATGAATTCAAGGAAACCGGTTTAGCAGAATATGTGTTCTGAAATGACGAAAGTCAAGACTTATGGACTGAACACGTCAACTCCAGGCTGAGGGACTGATTACCTCAAACTCCTCTTCCTCTTCCACCTTTCTCTGCATTGGACTGAAGAAGCAACTGCTTGGCGAAACATTTCCAGGATAAAGTTACCCAAATGTTGTACAAGTGCCTCATTTATCAACTTGTAGGTTTTGTCAACCACTCATTCACATTGCAACTTGCCCTTAACATCATCTTGAGACATTAGCCACAAGAGATACTTCCCAAAATTTAATAACCATTGATAGTCAAACCTCGCAAGAATAAACAGTAAAGGAGTTACAGGAACTGTAGACCCTTTGCAGTATTTTTTTTTTTTATTATCACACCGGCCGATTCCCACCAAGGCAGGGTGGCCCGAAAAAGAAAAACTTTCACCATCATTCACTCCATCACTGTCTTGCCAGAAGGGTGCTTTACACTACAGTTTTTAAACTGCAACATTAACACCCCTCCTTCAGAGTGCAGGCACTGTACTTCCCATCTCCAGGACTCAAGTCCGGCCTGCCGGTTTCCCTGAATCCCTTCATAAATGTTACTTTGCTCACACTCCAACAGCACGTCAAGTATTAAAAACCATTTGTCTCCATTCACTCCTATCAAACACGCTCACGCATGCCTGCTGGAAGTCCAAGCCCCTCGCACACAAAACCTCCTTTACCCCCTCCCTCCAACCCTTCCTAGGCCGACCCCTACCCCGCCTTCCTTCCACTACAGACTGATACACTCTTGAAGTCATTCTGTTTCGCTCCATTCTCTCTACATGTCCGAACCACCTCAACAACCCTTCCTCAGCCCTCTGGACAACAGTTTTGGTAATCCCGCACCTCCTCCTAACTTCCAAACTACGAATTCTCTGCATTATATTCACACCACACATTGCCCTCAGACATGACATCTCCACTGCCTCCAGCCTTCTCCTCGCTGCAACATTCATCACCCACGCTTCACACCCATATAAGAGCGTTGGTAAAACTATACTCTCATACATTCCCCTCTTTGCCTCCAAGGACAAAGTTCTTTGTCTCCACAGACTCCTAAGTGCACCACTCACTCTTTTTCCCTCATCAATTCTATGATTCACCTCATCTTTCATAGACCCATCCGCTGACACGTCCACTCCCAAATATCTGAATACGTTCACCTCCTCCATACTCTCTCCCTCCAATCTGATATTCAATCTTTCATCACCTAATCTTTTTGTTATCCTCATAACCTTACTCTTTCCTGTATTCACCTTTAATTTTCTTCTTTTGCACACCCTACCAAATTCATCCACCAATCTCTGCAACTTCTCTTCAGAATCTCCCAAGAGCACAGTGTCATCAGCAAAGAGCAGCTGTGACAACTCCCACTTTGTGTGTGATTCTTTATCTTTTAACTCCACGCCTCTTGCCAAGACCCTCGCATTTACTTCTCTTACAACCCCATCTATAAATATATTAAACAACCACGGTGACATCACACATCCTTGTCTAAGGCCTACTTTTACTGGGAAAAAATTTCCCTCTTTCCTACATACTCTAACTTGAGCCTCACTATCCTCGTAAAAACTCTTCACTGCTTTCAGTAACCTACCTCCTACACCATACACTTGCAACATCTGCCACATTGCCTCCCTATCCACCCTGTCATACGCCTTTTCCAAATCCATAAATGCCACAAAGACCTCTTTAGCCTTATCTAAATACTGTTCACTTATATGTTTCACTGTAAACACCTGGTCCACACACCCCCTACCTTTCCTAAAGCCTCCTTGTTCATCTGCTATCCTATTCTCCGTCTTACTCTTAATTCTTTCAATTATAACTCTACCATACACTTTACCAGGTACACTCAACAGACTTATCCCCCTATAATTTTTGCACTCTCTTTTATCCCCTTTGCCTTTATACAAAGGAACTATGCATGCTCTCTGCCAATCCCTAGGTACCTTACCCTCTTCCATACATTTATTAAATAATTGCACCAACCACTCCAAAACTATATCCCCACCTGCTTTTAACATTTCTATCTTTATCCCATCAATCCCGGCTGCCTTACCCCCTTTCATTTTACCTACTGCCTCACGAACTTCCCCCACACTCACAACTGGCTCTTCCTCACTCCTACAAGATGTTATTCCTCCTTGCCCTATACACGAAATCACAGCTTCCCTATCTTCATCAACATTTAACAATTCCTCAAAATATTCCTTCCATCTTCCCAATACCTCTAACTCTCCATTTAATAACTCTCCTCTCCTATTTTTAACTGACAAATCCATTTGTTCTCTAGGCTTTCTTAACTTGTTAATCTCACTCCAAAACTTTTTCTTATTTTCAACAAAATTTGTTGATAACATCTCACCCACTCTCTCATTTGCTCTCTTTTTACATTGCTTCACCACTCTCTTAACTTCTCTCTTTTTCTCCATATACTCTTCCCTCCTTGCATCACTTCTACTTTGTAAAAACTTCTCATATGCTAACTTTTTCTCCCTTACTACTCTCTTTACATCATCATTCCACCAATCGCTCCTCTTCCCTCCTGCACCCACTTTCCTGTAACCAAAAAATTCTGCTGAACACTCTAACACTACATTTTTAAACCTACCCCATACCTCTTCGACCCCATTGCCTATGCTCTCATTAGCCCATCTATCCTCCAATAGCTGTTTATATCTTACCCTAACTGCCTCCTCTTTTAGTTTATAAACCTTCACCTCTCTCTTCCCTGATGCTTCTATTCTCCTTGTATCCCATCTACCTTTTACTCTCAGTGTAGCTACAACTAGAAAGTGATCTGATATATCTGTGGCCCCTCTATAAACATGTACATCCTGAAGTCTACTCAACAGTCTTTTATCTACCAATACATAATCCAACAAACTACTGTCATTTCGCCCTACATCATATCGTGTATACTTATTTATCCTCTTTTTCTTAAAATATGTATTACCTATAACTAAACCCCTTTCTATACAAAGTTCAATCAAAGGGCTCCCATTATCATTTACACCTGGCACCCCAAACTTACCTACCACACCCTCTCTAAAAGTTTCTCCTACTTTAGCATTCAAGTCCCCTACCACAATTACTCTCTCACTTGGTTCAAAGGCTCCTATACATTCACTTAACATCTCCCAAAATCTCTCTCTCTCCTCTGCATTCCTCTCTTCTCCAGGTGCATACACGCTTATTATGACCCACTTCTCACATCCAACCTTTACTTTAATCCACATAATTCTTGAATTTACACATTCATATTCTCTTTTCTCCTTCCATAACTGATCATTTAACATTACTGCTACCCCTTCCTTTGCTCTAACTCTCTCAGATACTCCAGATTTAATCCCATTTATTTCCCCCCACTGAAACTCTCCTACCCCCTTCAGCTTTGTTTCGCTTAGGGCCAGGACATCCAACTTCTTTTCATTCATAACATCAGCAATCATCTGTTTCTTGTCATCCGCACTACATCCACGCACATTTAAGCAACCCAGTTTTATAAAGTTTTTCTTCTTCTCTTTTTTAGTAATTGTATACAGGAGAAGGGGTTACCAGCCCATTGCTCCCGGCATCTTAGTCGCCTCATACGACACGCATGGCTCACGGAGGAAAGATTCTTTTCCACTTCCCCATGGACAATAGAAGAAATAAAAAAGAACAGGAGCTATTTAGAAAAAGGAGAAAAACCTAGATGTATGTATATATATATATGCATGTGCGTGTCTGTGAAGTGTGACCAAAGTGTAAGTAGGAGTAGCAAGATATCCCTGTTATCTTAGCGTGTTTATGAGACAGAAAAGGAAACCAGCACTTTGCAGTAATATGTCTTATTATGAACAGTTCATTTTGTGTTAAGAATTTAGAACATGGGAGGCAGACATTCACATCCTGGAACAGCACGGGTGTAGACCTCACCTTCCTGCCTTTTACAACACCTGGGTGTAGCCCTGTATGTTCCAGCTTCTCACACCTTCACTACAACAAACTGCTGGTCAGCATGGATGAAGGTCTGGTTGTTACAGGTACTCACACCTCTACAACACACTTCTGGTCAGCATGGATAAGGGTCTGGTTGTTCCAGGTACTCAGACCTTCACTACAACAAACTGCTGGTCAGCATGGGTGAGGGTCTGGTTGTTTCAGGTACTCACACCTTCACTACAACAAACTGCTGGTCAGCATGGGTGAGGGTCTGGTTGTTCCAGGTACTCACACCTTCACTACAACAAACTGCTGGTCAGCATGGATAAGGGTCTGGTTGTTCCAGGTACTCACACCTTCACTACAACAAACTGCTGGTCAGCATGGGTGAGGGTCTGGTTGTTCCAGGTACTCACACCTTCACTACAACAAACTGCTGGTCAGCATGGATAAGGGTCTGGTTGTTCCAGGTACTCACACCTTCACTACAACAAACTGCTGGTCAGTATGGGTGAGGGTCTGGTTGTTTCAGGTACTCACACCTTCACTACAACAAACTGCTGGTCAGCATGGGTGAGGGTCTGGTTGTTCTAGGTACTCACACCTTCACTACAACAAACTGCTGGTCAGCATGGATAAGGGTCTGGTTGTTCCAGGTACTCACACCTTCACTACAACAAACTGCTGGTCAGCATGGATAAGGGTCTGGTTGTTCCAGGTACTCACACCTTTACTACAACAAACTGCTGGTCAGCATGGATAAGGGTCTGGTTGTTCCAGGTACTCACACCTTCACTACAACAAGCTGCTGGTCAGCATGGGTGAGGATCTGGTTGTTCCAGGTACTCACACCTTCACTACAACAAACTGCTGGTCAGCATGGATAAGGGTCTGGTTGTTCCAGGTACTCACACCTTCACTACAACAAACTGCTGGTCAGCATGGGTGAGGGTCTGGTTGTTCTAGGTACTCACACCTTCACTACAACAAACTGCTGGTCAGCATGGATAAGGGTCTGGTTGTTCCAGGTACTCACACCTTCACTACAACAAACTGCTGGTCAGCATGGATAAGGGTCTGGTTGTTCCAGGTACTCACACCTTTACTACAACAAACTGCTGGTCAGCATGGATAAGGGTCTGGTTGTTCCAGGTACTCACACCTTCACTACAACAAGCTGCTGGTCAGCATGGGTGAGGATCTGGTTGTTCCAGGTACTCACACCTTCACTACAACAAACTGCTGGTCAGCATGGATAAGGGTCTGGTTGTTCCAGGTACTCACACCTTCACTACAACAAGCTGCTGGTCAGCATGGGTGAGGATCTGGTTGTTCCAGGTACTCACACCTTCACTACAACAAACTGCTGGTCAGCATGGATGAAGGTCTGGTTGTTCCAGGTACTCACACCTTCACTACAACAAACTGCTGGTCAGCATGGATAAGGGTCTGGTTGTTCCAGGTACTCACACCTTCACTACAACAAACTGCTGGTCAGCATGGATAAGGGTCTGGTTGTTCCAGGTACTCACACCTTCACTACAACAAACTGCTGGTCAGCATGGATAAGGGTCTGGTTGTTCCAGGTACTCACACCTTCACTACAACAAACTGCTGGTCAGCATGGATAAGGGTCTGGTTGTTCCAGGTACTCACACCTTCACTACAACAAACTGCTGGTCAGCATGGATAAGGGTCTGGTTGTTCCAGGTACTCACACCTTCACTACAACAAGCTGCTGGTCAGCATGGGTGAGGATCTGGTTGTTCCAGGTACTCACACCTTCACTACAACAAACTGCTGGTCAGCATGGATAAGGGTCTGGTTGTTCCAGGTACTCACACCTTCACTACAACAAGCTGCTGGTCAGCATGGGTGAGGATCTGGTTGTTCCAGGTACTCACACCTTCACTACAACAAACTGCTGGTCAGCATGGATGAAGGTCTGGTTGTTCCAGGTACTCACACCTTCACTACAACAAACTGCTGGTCAGCATGGATAAGGGTCTGGTTGTTCCAGGTACTCACACCTTCACTACAACAAACTGCTGGTCAGCATGGATAAGGGTCTGGTTGTTCCAGGTACTCACACCTTCACTACAACAAACTGCTGGTCAGCATGGATAAGGGTCTGGTTGTTCCAGGTACTCACACCTTCACTACAACAAACTGCTGGTCAGCATGGGTGAGGGTCTGGTTGTTCCAGGTACTCACACCTTGACTACAACAAACTGCTGGTCAGTATGAGTGTAGAGCTGGTCGATCATGCCTCGTACAGCTTCACCACCAGATTTCTCTTTGCAGCATTTTATCTACAGCATCCTCACCACTCACAACATCCTCACCACCACACTATGGTTTGAAACACATTGAATGGTAAAAAAAATGTGGACACTATAGTGCTAACCAAAAAAAAAAATAATTTTTATACACACAGTAACAAGCTACGTATGTCTTAGCACAAGTAATAATAACAAGAGAGGTGTGTCCTAGCACAAGGAGTAAACAAACTCCTGCCTCTACAGTGAAAACTCGATCCACTGTAACTGCCCGGCTTCTCTTCCTCATTCTCACATCTAACACAGCCAGGGACATAAATCATGGTGCTTATTACGTGTCTAAGACGATGCCAGAATAAATATTAGTTTGTCATAATCGCGGGGAAGAGCGAAGCCACAGGCCCTTGTAAACCGTGCTTTACCGTGACACCAGAAAATATTGTGATGAAGAAGATATTACCATTTCGAGGCAATGAAATTTTATCTTGAAATATTAGTGGAAAGAAAACGAGAATGGCATCAAAGTGATCTATGGAGGGAAGAGAACTGACGGTCACCATTGCGGAAGATCATTGCTCTTACATAAACACGAGAATAATGTGATGTCACATAGCAAGAACCTTCCAAAGATGGGCCATCCAGGGGCACATGAGGTGAATAATCTCTGTACACATGTGAATAATCTCTGTACACATGTGAATAATCTCTGTACACATGTGAATAATCTCTGTACACATGTGAATAATCTCTGTACACATGAGGTGGATAATTCATGTAAACATAAGGTGAATAATGGATAATGTTGCAACATCCTTGTACACAGTTGCAACATCCTGCACATAGTTGCAACATCCTGCACACAGTTGCAACATCCTGCACACAGTTAAGTGCAACAATGGGCCTCAGGAGAAATGTCTTGCAGCTGGCCAATTAAAGTAAATTTTTGCTATTTATTTTATAAATTCATTTCCGTGAGAAGGTCACGAGGCACTGTCTGGCCCCTGATGCTTGATCCATCAGACTGTGAGAGTGCCAGTGGCACTGTCTGGCCCCTGATGCTTGATCCATCAGACTGTGAGAGTGCCAGTGGCACTGTCTGGCCCCTGATGCTTGATCCATCAGACTGTGAGAGTGCCAGTGGCACTGTCTGGCCCCTGATGCTTGATCCATCAGGCTGTGAGAGTGCCAGTGGCACTGTCTGGCCCCTGATGCTTGATCCATCAGACTGTGAGAGTGCCAGTGGCACTGTCTGGCCCCTGATGCTTGATCCATCAGACTGTGAGAGTGCCAGTGGCACTGTCTGGCCCCTGATGCTTGATCCATCAGACTGTGAGAGTGCCAGTGGCACTGTCTGGCCCCTGATGCTTGATCCATCAGGCTGTGAGAGTGCCAGTGGCACTGTCTGGCCCCTGATGCTTGATCCATCAGACTGTGAGAGTGCCAGTGGCACTGTCTGGTCCCTGATGCTTGATCCATCAGACTGTGAGAGTGCCAGTGGCACTGTCTGGCCCCTGATGCTTGATCCATCAGACTGTGAGAGTGCCAGTGGCACTGTCTGGTCCCTGATGCTTGATCCATCAGACTGTGAGAGTGCCAGTGGCACTGTCTGGCCCCTGATGCTTGATCCATCAGACTGTGAGAGTGCCAGTGGCACTGTCTGGTCCCTGATGCTTGATCCATCAGACTGTGAGAGTGCCAGTGGCACTGTCTGGCCCCTGATGCTTGATCCATCAGACTGTGAGAGTGCCAGTGGCACTGTCTGGTCCCTGATGCTTGATCCATCAGACTGTGAGAGTGCCAGTGGCACTGTCTGGCCCCTGATGCTTGATCCATCAGACTGTGAGAGTGCCAGTGGCACTGTCTGGTCCCTGATGCTTGATCCATCAGACTGTGAGAGTGCCAGTGGCACTGTCTGGCCCCTGATGCTTGATCCATCAGACTGTGAGAGTGCCAGTGGCACTGTCTGGCCCCTGATGCTTGATCCATCAGACTGTGAGAGTGCCAGTGGCACTGTCTGCTCCCTGATGCTTGATCCATCAGACTGTGAGAGTGCCAGTGGCACTGTCTGGCCCCTGATGCTTGATCCATCAGGCTGTGAGAGTGCCAGTGGCACTGTCTGGTCCCTGATGCTTGATCCATCAGACTGTGAGAGTGCCAGTGGCACTGTCTGGTCCCTGATGCTTGATCCATCAGACTGTGAGACTGCCAGTGGCACTGTCTGGCCCCTGATGCTTGATCCATCAGACTGTGAGAGTGCCAGTGGCACTGTCTGGTCCCTGATGCTTGATCCATCAGACTGTGAGACTGCCAGTGGCACTGTCTGGTCCCTGATGCTTGATCCATCAGACTGTGAGACTGCCAGTGGCACTGTCTGGTCCCTGATGCTTGATCCATCAGACTGTGAGAGTGCCAGTGGCACTGTCTGGCCCCTGATGCTTGATCCATCAGACTGTGAGACTGCCAGTGGCACTGTCTGGCCCCTGATGCTTGATCCATCAGACTGTGAGAGTGCCAGTGGCACTGTCTGGCCCCTGATGCTTGATCCATCAGACTGTGAGAGTGCCAGTGGCACTGTCTGGCCCCTGATGCTTGATCCATCAGACTGTGAGACTGCCAGTGGCACTGTCTGGTCCCTGATGCTTGATCCATCAGACTGTGAGACTGCCAGTGGCACTGTCTGGCCCCTGATGCTTGATCCATCAGACTGTGAGACTGCCAGTGGCATTGTCTGGCCCCTGGTGCTTGATCCATCAGACTGTGAGAGTGCCAGTGGCACTGTCTGGCCCCTGATGCTTGATCCATCAGACTGTGAGAGTGCCAGTGGCACTGTCTGGCCCCTGATGCTTGATCCATCAGACTGTGAGAGTGATAGTGGCACTGTCTGGTCCCTGATGCTTGATCCATCAGACTGTGAGACTGCCAGTGGCATTGTCTGGCCCCTGATGCTTGATCCATCAGACTGTGAGACTGCCAGTGGCACTGTCTGGCCCCTGATGCTTGATCCATCAGACTGTGAGACTGCCAGTGGCACTGTCTGGCCCCTGATGCTTGATCCATCAGGCTGTGAGACTGCCAGTGGCACTGTCTGGCCCCTGATGCTTGATCCATCAGACTGTGAGACTGCCAGTGGCACTGTCTGGCCCCTGATGCTTGATCCATCAGACTGTGAGACTGCCAGTGGCACTGTCTGGCCCCTGATGCTTGATCCATCAGACTGTGAGATTGCAAGTGGCACTGTCTGGCCCCTGATGCTTGATTCATCAGACTGTGAGACTGTCAGTGACACTGTCTGGCCCCTGATGCTTGATCCATCAGGCTGTGAGACTGCCAGTGGCACTGTCTGGCCCCTGATGCTTGATCCATCAGACTGTGAGACTGCCAGTGGCACTGTCTGGCCCCTGATGCTTGATCCATCAGACTGTGAGACTGCCAGTGGCACTGTCTAGCCCCTGATGCTTGATCCATCAGACTGTGAGAGTGCTAGTGGAAATGTCTGGCACCTGATGCTTGATTCATCAGACTATGAGAGTGCAAGTGGTATTGTCTGGCACCTGATGCTTGATCCTTTAGACAGTGAGAGTGCAAGTGGCAATGTCTTGGCACCTGATACTTGATTCATCAGACAGTGAGAGTGCAAGTGGCAATGTCCTGGCACCTGATGCTTGATTCATCAGACTGTGAGAGTGCAAGTGGTATTGTCTGGCCCCTGATGCTTGATCCATCAGACAGTGAGAGTGCAAGTGGCAATGTCTGGCCCCTGATGCTTGATCCATCAGACAGTGAGAGTGCAAGTGGCAATGTCTGACACTTGATGCTTGATTCATCAGACTGTGAGAGTGCAAGTGGCAATGTCCTGGCACCTGATACTTGATTCATAAGACAGTGAGAGTGCAAGTGGCAATGTCTGGCACTGGATACTTGATTCATCAGACTGTGAGAGTGCAAGTGGTATTGTCTGGCACTGGATACTTGATTCATCAGATTGTGAGAGTGCAAGTGGCAATGTCTGGCACCTGATGCTTGATCCATCAGACTGTGAGAGTGCAAGTGGCACTGTCTGGCCACTTGCTTCTTCAGACAACAGAGGTCTCTGTGCTGCTGAAGGGCTCTTGATCCAAGGAAGTGAAGCTGCTCTACCATTCTCTACGTTTTAGTTCTGACAATGAACAAAAAATAATTATAATGTAATAATTATAATGTAATAATTATAATGTAATAATTATAATGTAATAATTATTAAATAATAATTATAATGTAATAATTATAATGTAATAATTATAATGTAATAATTATAATGTAATAATTATAATGTAATAATTATAATGTGATAATTATAATGTAATAATTATAATGTAATAATTATAATGTAATAATTATAATGTAATAATTATAATGTAATAATTATAATGTAATAATTATAATGTTTTAATTATTATGTAATAATTATAATGTAATAATTATTATGTAATAATTATAATGTAATAATTATAATGTTTTAATTATTATGTAATAATTATAATGTAATAATTATAATGTAATAATTATAATGTAATAATTATAATGTAATAATTATAATGTAATAATAATAATGTAATAATTATAATGTAATAATTATAATGTAATAATTATAATGTAATAATTATAATGTAATAATTATAATGTAATAATTATAATGTAATAATTATAATGTAATAATTATAATGTAATAATGTAATAATAATAATGTAATAATGTAATAATAATAATGTAATAATTATAATGTAATAATTATAATGTAATAATTATAATGTAATAATTATAATGTAATAATTATAATGTAATAATTATAATGTAATAATAATAATGTAATAATTATAATGTAATAATAATAATGTAATAATTATAATGTAATAATAATAATGTAATAATTATAATGTAATAATTATAATGTAATAATTATAATGTAATAATAATAATGTAATAATTATAATGTAATAATTATAATGTAATAATTATAATGTAATAATTATAATGTAATAATAATAATGTAATAATTATAATGTAATAATTATAATGTAATAATTATAATGTAATAATAATAATGTAATAATAATAATGTAATAATTATAATGTAATAATTATAATGTAATAATTATAATGTAATAATTATAATGTAATAATAATAATGTAATAATTATAATGTAATAATTATAATGTAATAATTATAATGTAATAATAATAATGTAATAATAATAATGTAATAATTATAATGTAATAATTATAATGTAATAATTATAATGTAATAATTATAATGTAATAATAATAATGTAATAATAATAATGTAATAATTATAATGTAATAATTATAATGTAATAATAATAATGTAATAATTATAATGTAATAATTATAATGTAATAATAATAATGTAATAATTATAATGTAATAATTATAATGTAATAATTATAATGTAATAATTATAATGTAATAATTATAATGTAATAATTATAATGTAATAATTATAATGTAATAATTATAATGTAATAATTATAATGTAATAATGTAATAATAATAATGTAATAATTATAATGTAATAATTATAATGTAATAATTATAATGTAATAATTATAATGTAATAATTATAATGTAATAATGTAATAATAATAATGTAATAATTATAATGTAATAATTATAATGTAATAATTATAATGTAATAATTATAATGTAATAATTATAATGTAATAATTATAATGTAATAATTATAATGTAATAATTATAATGTAATAATTATAATGTAATAATAATAATGTAATAATTATAATGTAATAATTATAATGTAATAATTATAATGTAATAATTATAATGTAATAATTATAATGTAATAATTATAATGTAATAATGTAATAATTATAATGTAATAATTATAATGTAATAATTATAATGTAATAATTATAATGTAATAATAATAATGTAATAATTATAATGTAATAATAATAATGTAATAATTATAATGTAATAATTATAATGTAATAATTTTAATGTAATAATTATAATGTAATAATTATAATGTAATAATTATAATGTAATAATTATAATGTAATAATTATTATATAATAATTATAATGTAATAATTATAATGTAATAATTATAATGTAATAATTATAATGTAATAATTATAATGTAATAATTATAATGTAATAATTATTATATAATAATTATAATGTAATAATTATAATGTAATAATTATATTGTAATAATAATAATGTAATAATTATAATGTAATAATTATAATGTAATAATTATAATGTAATAATTATAATGTAATAATTATAATGTAATAATTATAATGTAATAATTATAATGTAATAATTATTATATAATAATTATAATGTAATAATTATAATGTAATAATTATATTGTAATAATAATAATGTAATAATTATAATGTAATAATTATAATGTAATAATTATAATGTAATAATTATAATGTAATAAATATAATGTAATAATTATAATGTAATAATTATAATGTAATAATTATAATGTAATAATTATAATGTAATAATAATAATGTAATAATTATAATGTAATAATTATAATGTAATAATTATAATGTAATAATTATAATGTAATAATTATAATGTAATAATTATAATGTAATAATTATAATGTAATAATTATAATGTAATAATGTAATAATAATAGTAATATAATAATTAAAAGAAAATTTCTGTAATAAAAATAATTTTGATCACAGACCTACGGGGGCGTTGACCCCCGTAACCCCCTCCAGGTATACTACTGTCCAGGTATACTACTGTCCAGGTATACTCTCCAGGTATACTACTGTCCAGGTATACTCTCCAGGTATACTACTGTCCAGGTATACTCTCCAGGTATACTACTGTCCAGGTATACTCTCCAGGTATACTACTGTCCAGGTGTACTCTCCAGGTATACTACTGTCCAGGTATACTCTCCAGGTATACTACTGTCCAGGTACACTGTCCAGGTATACTACTGTCCAGGTATACTACTGTCCAGGTATACTCTCCATGTATACTACTGTCCAGGTATACTCTCCAGGTATACTACTGTCCAGGTATACTCTCCAGGTATACTACTGTCCAGGTACACTGTCCAGGTATACTACTGTCCAGGTATACTACTGACCAGGTATACTACTGTCCAGGTATACTCTCCAGGTATACTACTGTCCAGGTATACTCTCCAGGTATACTACTGTCCAGGTATACTACTGACCAGGTATACTACTGTCCAGGTATACTCTCCAGGTATACTACTGTCCAGGTATACTACTGACCAGGTATACTACTGTCCAGGTATACTCTCCAGGTATACTACTGTCCAGGTATACTCTCCAGGTATACTCTCCAGGTATACTCTGCAGGTATACCCTCCAGGTACACTGTCCATGTATACTAGTGTCCAGGTACACTCTCCAGGTATACTCTCCAGGTATACTGCTGACCAGGTACACTACTGTCCAGGTATACTACTGACCAGGTATACTACTGTCCAGGTATACTCTCCAGGTATACTACTGTCCAGGTATACTACTGTCCAGGTATACTCTCCATGTATACTACTGTCCAGGTATACTCTCCAGGTATACTACTGTCCAGGTATACTCTCCAGGTATACTACTGTCCAGGTACACTGTCCAGGTATACTACTGTCCAGGTATACTACTGACCAGGTATACTACTGTCCAGGTATACTCTCCAGGTATACTACTGTCCAGGTATACTCTCCAGGTATACTACTGTCCAGGTATACTACTGACCAGGTATACTACTGTCCAGGTATACTCTCCAGGTATACTACTGTCCAGGTATACTACTGACCAGGTATACTACTGTCCAGGTATACTCTCCAGGTATACTACTGTCCAGGTATACTCTCCAGGTATACTACTGTCCAGGTATACTCTCCAGGTATACTCTCCAGGTATACTCTCCAGATATACTCTCCAGGTACACTGTCCAGGTATACTACTGACCAGGTATACTCTCCAGGTATACCCTCCAGGTACACTGTCCAGGTATACTACTGTCCAGGTACACTCTCCAGGTATACTCTCCAGGTATACTGCTGACCAGGTACACTACTGTCCAGGTATACTACTGTCCAGGTATACTCTCCAGGTATACTCTCCAGGTATACTCTCCAGGTATACTACTGACCAGGTATACTCTCCAGGTATACTACTGACCAGGTATACTCTCCAGGTATACTCTCCAGGTACACTGTCCAGGTATACTACTGACCAGGTATACTCTCCAGGTATAATCTCCAGGTACACTGTCCAGGTATACTACTGTCCAGGTATACTCTCCAGGTATACTCTCCAGGTATACTACTGACTAGGTGTACCCTCCAGGTATACTCTTCAGGTACACTGTCCAGGTATACTACTGACCGGGTATACTCTCCAGGTATACTCTCCAGGTACACTGTCCAGGTATACTACTGACCAGGTATACTCTCCAGGTATACTCTCCAGGTATACTGCTGACCAGGTATACTACTCTCCAGGTATACTCTCCAGGTATACTCTCCAGGTATACTCTCCAGGTATACTCTCCAGGTATACTACTGACCAGGTATACCCTCCAGGTATACTCTTCAGGTACACTGTCCAGGTATACTACTGACCGGGTATACTCTCCAGGTATACTCTCCAGGTACACTGTCCAGGTATACTACTGACCAGGTATACTCTCCAGTTATACTCTCCAGGTATACTGCTGACCAGGTATACTACTGTCCAGGTATACTACTGTCCAGGTATACTACTGTCCAGGTATACTCTCCAGGTATACTCTCCAGGTATACTATTGACCAGGTATACCCTCCAGGTATACTCTTCAGGTACACTGTCCAGGTATACTACTGACCAGGTATACTCTCCATGTATACTCTCCAGGTACACTGTCCAGGTATACTACTGACCAGGTATACTCTCCAGGTATACTGCTGACCAGGTATACTACTGTCCAGGTATACTACTGTCCAGGCATACTCTCCAGGTATACTCTCCAGGTATACTCTCCAGGTATACTACTGACCAGGTATACCCTCCAGGTATACTCTTCAGGTACACTGTCCATGTATACTACTGACCAGGTATACTCTCCAGGTATACTACTGTCCAGGTATACTCTGCAGGTATACTCTCCAGGTATACTCTCCAGGTATACTACTGACCAGGTATACTCTCCAGGTATACTCTACAGGCACACTGTCCAGGTATACTCTCCAGGTACACTCTCCAGGTATACTACTGTCTAGGTATACTCTCCAGGTATACTACTGACCAGGTATACTCTCCAGGTATACTCTTCAGGTACACTGTCCAGGTATACTACTGTTCAGGTATACTCTCCAGGTATACTCTCCAGGTATACTACTGACCAGGTATACTCTCCAGGTATACTCTACAGGTATACTACTGTCCAGGTATACCCTCCAGGTATACTACTGACCAGTTATACTCTCCAAGTATACTCTCCATGTATACTACTGACCAGGTATACTCTCCAGGTATACTACTGACCAGGTATACTCTCCAGGTATACTACTGACCAAGTATACTCTCCAGGTATACTGTCCAGGTATACTACTGACCAGGTATGCTCTCCAGGTACACTGTCCAGGTATACTATTGTCCAGGTATACTCTCCAGGTATACTACTGACCAGGTATACTCTCCAGGTATACTGTTCAGCACACATAAGGGGGATTACCAACAGACCCCTGGCAGTCTTCAAGCTGGCACTGGACAAGCACCTAAAGTCAGTTCCGGATCAGCCGGGCTGTGGCTCGTATGTTGGTTTGCGTGCAGCCAGCAGCAACAGCCTGGTTGATCAGGCTCTGATCCACCAGGAGGCCTGGTCTCAGACCGGGCCGCGGGGGCGTTGACCCCCGGAACTCTCTCCAGGTAAACTCCAGGTAATACTACTGACCAGGTATACTCTCCATGTATACTCTCCAGGTATGCTACTGACCAGGTATACTCCAGGTACACTCTCCAGGTATACTACTGCCCAGGTATACTCTCCAGGTATACTGTTCAGGTATTCTACTGACCAGGTATACTCTCCAGGTATACTCTCCAGGTATACTGCCCAGGTATACTCTCCAGGTATACTCTCCAGGTATATTCTCCGGGTATACTCTCCAGGTACACTCCAGGTATACTCTCCAGATATACTGTCCAGGTATACTCTCCAGGTATACTCTCTAGGCATTCTCTCCAGGTATGCTCTTCAGGTATACTCTCCAGGTATACTCTCTAGGCATTCTCTCCAGGTATGCTCTCCAGGTATACTGTCCAGGTATACTGCCCAGGTATACACTCCAGGTATACTGTCCAGGTGCACTGTCCAGGTATACTGTCCAGGTATACTGTCCAGGTATACTGTCCAGGTATACTGTCCAGGTATACTGTCCAGGTATACTGTCCAGGTATACTGTCCAGGTATACTGTCCAGGTATACTCTCCAGGTATACTGTCCAGGTATACTGTCCAGGTATACTGTCCAGGTATACTGTCCAGGTATACTGTCCAGGTATACTGTCCAGGTGCACTGTCCAGGTATACTGTCCAGGTATACTGTCCAGGTATACTGTCCAGGTATACTGTCCAGGTATACTGTCCAGGTATACTGTCCAGGTATACTGTCCAGGTGCACTGTCCAGGTATACTGTCCAGGTATACTGTCCAGGTATACTGTCCATGTATACTGTCCAGGTATACTGTCCAGGTATACTGTCCAGGTATACTGTCCAGGTATGCTGTCCAGGTATACTCTCCAAAAACGCACTTTTTTATGGTTAATAAAAAACTAATGAACAAAGGTAATTTACCTGTATAACACCTGAGGTACTCTTCTCTTGATGATAATCCTGATGATCACCACCTGGAAGGTGTTCCTGGGTCGCAGCCTCCGCGGCCCAGTCCATCACCAGGCCTAGCTATCGCGTATTTTTTTGTTTTTTTTTTGAGCACAGGTTTAGGGTCTTGGGATGTATACCATAAGTTTTGGAACCTTCAGTGGCAAGACATTCCAGATTATATTGTATATCCTTCAAGGTATAGTTATAGACATTTTTTTTGAGCACAGGTTTAGGGTCTTGGGATGTATACCATAAGTTTTGGAACCTTCAGTGGCAAGACATTCCAGATTATATTGTATATCCTTCAAGGTATAGTTACATTTCTCCCGTCTGTCATCTTCAAGTCTGTTACAATATTTCACAATATACTTCAGAAAGTTGTCAGCATCACCATCTAGGAAGAGCAGCCTGCCAGGGATGCTGTAACACCAGAAACATTATTCATATATATCCCGTGCTAGTTTTACAACCTTGAAGGAGTCAGATTTATCACCAGTTAACAATTTGGATTCATCCTGCGGCAGCTTGCGGCTCCAGATTTTTATCAAAATCCTTTGGAACCAGTCTTTTAAAAACTGATGACTCGGGTCAGCTTTATTTTGACCGATTACAATAAGCTTCAAGCGTCCCTCCATGCAACAAGTATCGTTAATACGTTCCTTGATATGCAAAGGTTGATGCTGTGGTCGGAGACGTGGCGGCTGCAGTTAAACGTAGACAAACCTGAGGTTCTAGTAGACAAACGTGAGGTTCTAGTAGACAAACGTGAGGTTCTAGTAGACAAACGTGAGGTTCTAGTAGACAAACGTGAGGTTCTAGTAGACAAACCTGAGGTTCTAGTAGACAAACGAGAGGTTATAATAGACAAACGTGAGCTTCTAATAGAAAAATGTGAGGTTCTAGTAGACAAACGTGAGCTTCTGATAGAAAAATGTGAGGTTCTAGTAGACAAACGTGAGGTTATAATAGACAAACGTGAGGTTATAATAGACAAACGTGAGGTTCTAATAGACAAACGTGAGGTTCTAATAGACAAACGTGAGGTTCTAATAGACAAACCTGAGGTTCTAATAGACAAACGCGAGGTTCTAATAGACAAACGTGAGGTTCTAATAGATAAACGTGAGGTTCTAATAGACAAACGTGAGGTTCTAATAGACAAACGTGAGGTTCTAATAGATAAACGTGAGGTTCTAGTAGACAAACGTGAGGTTCTAATAGACAAACGTGAGGTTCTAATAGACAAACCTGAGGTTCTAATAGACAAACGTGAGGTTCTAGTAGACAAACGTGAGGTTCTAATAGACAAACGTGAGGTTCTAATGCAGGGAAAAGAAAATAACTACGAAAGACAAACTAAATAATTTAGAACCCAACGAAGTTGAATGTTGTAAATACCGAAGGTTCTTGTTAGCAGTAATCTGAAGCCAGGATAACACTGCTAATTAAATTCTCGGTATCATAACAAGAAATATAAACAATAAGAGTTCTCAGGTTTTTCTTCAAAGTGTATATATCCTCAGTGTGTGTGTTAAACGCTATTACTTACAGCATAAATAAACGTACGCAACACTTGAGGATATAAACTACACTGTGAGACATAGCCGCCCTGTGAGTCTCTGCAGGAATTAACCTCGACACACTCTAAAAACAACTCTGACTTTAGATCAAGGTATTTACTTGACTAGGTTAAAACTAGGAGAAGCTTTAATGAACCAGGTGTTCCAAGCTTAAGCTGGGCTACTATCTACCATAATATCAAGTTAGAAATGGATAGAATTGTCTTTACGTTTCTAATAATCTTTACCAGGATTAATTAAATGTGTTTAAGTTGCCTGAGTAACATGTGTAAAAAGTCTGTCTAATAAATATTAAATAGTCTGTTATTTTAAGAGAAAGAGATGGTGGTATTACCGGGTTTTAAACGCTCTATGACATCTCTTGAGATTACAATTGTCAGAATGTTTCGGACATAAAAAGAAGCAATAACCATTTAGAAATAGTGGAAAGGCTTTCAAATAACAGGTTATTTCTTCCTGCGGAAATGAAGTCAGTGCCTGATGTACTGGCCTGAAGTCACAGCCTGATGTACAGGCTGTGTTTCACCCTCTCTAGTCAGACCACTGAGAGATCATCTTCTATACTCAAGCTACGATATTCAGGTGTAATTAAATATAGATAAATGGGGAAGTGGAACAGAATTCTTCCTCCGTAAGCCATGCGTGTTGTAAGAGGCGACTAAAATGCCGGGAGCAAGGGGCTAGTAACCCCTTCTCCCGTATAAATTACTAAATTTAAAAAGAGAAACATTCGTTTTTCTTTTTGGGCCACCCTGCCTTGGTGGGATACGGCCGGTTTGTTGAAAAAAAAATGGTTCAGAGAACCGAGAGGATGATAAATTAGATACTTAAACAACACCTTCTGGTCTTCAGTCATTCTTCTCTGTATTGGACTGAAGAAGCCACAGTAAACATACACAAGTGTTGTACAAGTGTCTAATTCATGAGGTGTGAACGAGCCACGACACCATCCTACAGATGTCTGGCTTTTCAAGTCTCGCATCCTTCCAGCGACTGACTGTCTAACTTCATGACTGATAAGTAAGACACATGTGGAACAGTTAGATATCTTTATTCCGGAACGTTTCGCCTACACAGTAGGCTTCTTCAGACGAATACAGAGTTTTTGACTTGGTGTACAAATTTTCCAGAGCACAACTCTAGCTGTGACTCTTCCAATCCTCTCTTCTTGACGGTAACATTTTAAAACAAAAGTTTCTAATGGGAGGCCCTCCACACTACAAACTTCCGGTATCAAGCTTTTCAAACGACTACTTTCCGCTGATCAGCATTCTGTGCCTAAGCTTTCCAGTATCAGATCTTTCAAAGCTTCACGAAAACTTGTGCGGGAAACCTCCAGGCAACAAACTCTAAGTGATCAATCTTCTAAGACAGAATCTTTAAGCATTTTGTATTTTTATTTACTCTGACATCCAGGGGACATCAATACTTTCCAAGATTCAGAATTTCCAGGACATGCTCAAACGGACCAGTGATAGATTTTAGACGAACAATATTCTGGTTTCTTCCCTCCCTCCCCCCCCCCAAAAAAAAAGAAAACTCCGTAGTAGTTCTCGAACTATTCCGAAACTATTCCCAAATAGTTCCACAAATATTTGCGAACACTTGTCTTATAAGGAGAGGGAAGGCGCGTCTAGGCAGCCCAGATGCCTAACAATGCCTCTCTCTTGCCCACGAGTCCTGGAAGGACATCTTTTCGGGAACTTTTGTTATGAGGGAAGACAGATGGTATTGTTCTTATGGTATCATTAACCAACTTCCCAAGGCAACGTCAGCATGAAGACTGCAAGTGCCATTACTTCTCATCTAGTGTCATTAATCGACATCTAAAGTGTCATTAATCGATACGTAGAGTATCAATAACTCCCCACTCCTAGAGTACCATGACTCTACGCCATGAGTGATGTAACTCAAAACCACAGTGACGATGCACCTCAAGTGGCACATCTGGATACCTCCAGTAGAGTGCCGTAATTGGAGTGTAATAACTCCACAAAAAAATTATCACAACTTACACCTGGATTACGATGACTAAATCTCATGATTACTATCCCTTGACCCCTGGGAGTAACCTGTTGAGCTGGATAACTTGACCCCTGGGAGTAGCCTGTTGAGCTGGATAACTTGACCCCTGGGAGTAGCCTGTTGAGCTGGATAACTTGACCCCTGGGAGTAGCCTGTTGAGCTGGATAACTTGACCCCTGGGAGTAGCCTGTTGAGCTGGATAACTTGACCCCTGGGAGTAGCCTGTTGAGCTGGATAACTTGACCCCTGGGAGTAGCCTGTTGAGCTGGATAACTTGACCCCTGAGAGTAGCCTGTTGAGCAGGATAACTTGACCCCTGGGAGTAGCCTGTTGAGCAGGATAACTTGACCCCTGAGAGTAGCCTGTTGAGCAGGATAACTTGACCCCTGGGAGTAGCCTGTTGAGCAGGATAACTTGACCCCTGAGAGTAGCCTGTTGAGCAGGATAACTTGACTCCTGGGAGTAGCCTGTTGAGCAGGATAACTTGACCCCTGAGAGTAGCCTGTTGAGCTGGATAACTTGACCCCTGAAAGTAGCCTGTTGAGCAGGATAACTTGACCCCTGAGAGTAGCCTGTTGAGCAGGATAACTTGACCCCTGAGAGTAGCCTGTTGAGCAGGATAACTTGACCCCTGAGAGTAGCCTGTTGAGCAGGATAACTTGACCCCTGAAAGTAGCCTGTTGAGCTGGATAACTTGACCCCTGAGAGTAGCCTGTTGAGCAGGATAACTTGACCCCTGAAAGTAGCCTGTTGAGCTGGATAACTTGACCCCTGGGAGTAGCCTGTTGAGCAGGATAACTTGACCCCTGAGAGTAGCCTGTTGAGCAGGATAACTTGACCCCTGAAAGTAGCCTGTTGAGCTGGATAACTTGGCCCCTGAGAGTAGCCTGTTGAGCAGGATAACTTGACCCCTGAAAGTAGCCTGTTGAGCAGGATAACTTGACCCCTGGGAGTAGCCTGTTGAGCAGGATAACTTGACCCCTGAGAGTAGCCTGTTGAGCTGGATAACTTGACCCCTGAGAGTAGCCTGTTGAGCAGGATAACTTGACCCCTGGGAGTAGCCTGTTGAGCAGGATAACTTGACCCCTGGGAGTAGCCTGTTGAGCAGGATTACTTGACCCCTGAAAATAGCCTGTTGAGCAGGATAACTTGACCCCTGAAAGTAGCCTGTTGAGCAGGATAACTTGACCCCTGAGAGTACCCTGTTGAGCAGGATTACTTGACCCCTGAGAGTACCCTGTTGAGCTGGATAACTTGACCCCTGAAAGTAGCCTGTTGAGCAGGATAACTTGACCCCTGAAAGTAGCCTGTTGAGCAGGATAACTTGACCCCTGAAAGTAGCCTGTTGAGCAGGATAACTTGACCCCTGAAAATAGCCTGTTGAGCAGGATAACTTGACCCCTGAAAGTAGCCTGTTGAGCAGGATAACTTGACCCCTGAGAGTACCCTGTTGAGCAGGATTACTTGACCCCTGAGAGTACCCTGTTGAGCTGGATAACTTGACCCCTGAGAGTAGCCTGTTGAGCTGGATAACTTGACCCCTGAAAGTAGCCTGTTGAGCAGGATAACTTGACCCCTGAAAGTAGCCTGTTGAGCAGGATAACTTGACCCCTGAAAATAGCCTGTTGAGCAGGATAACTTGACCCCTGAAAGTAGCCTGTTGAGCAGGATAACTTGACCCCTGAGAGTAGCCTGTTGAGCAGGATAACTTGACCCCCGAAAGTAGCCTGTTGAGCAGGATAACTTGACCCCTGAAAGTAGCCTGTTGAGCAGGATAACTTGACCCCTGAAAATAGCCTGTTGAGCAGGATAACTTGACCCCTGAAAGTAGCCTGTTGAGCAGGATAACTTGACCCCTGAAAGTAGCCTGTTGAGCAGGATAACTTGACCCCTGAAAGTAGCCTGTTGAGCAGGATAACTTGACCCCCGAAAGTAGCCTGTTGAGCAGGATAACTTGACCCCCGAAAGTAGCCTGCAGTAGCATGCAGTCGCGTGCACTGAGGTTCACGAACCTGAGGCAACACACAGACCCTGCAGGTATATTTTTCTCGGGTCGCGCAGTAACAGTAACACACATGATTGCTGTCATAATATCAGTATCCCAGACGTGATTGTTTGTCGTTTACACATTGTACTAGTAAAGCATATATTAGACCCATAAGCAGGAAACAAGAAAATAAATATTGTTTGCACTAGCGCCAATAAGTTCCGCTCCACTACAGTTTCGTAACTATTGCGCTGCGCTATTGTGTTTGGCGAGAAGAGTTCACTAGCGTATTTTCATCTCAATAATGTATGAATGTCTGCTCGTTATAATGGTGCATGAACCAGCTCTGCTGCCCAGGCACCATTGTATCGCACCATTAACTTTTATATTCCAGCAACACTCGCTCAAACGCGACCACTTAACGAGTTAAGGCTGACTGACTTAAAAATGATGGCATAACGAGTTAAGGATGACGGACTTAAAAATGATGGCATAACGAGTTAAGGATGACGGACTTAAAAATGATGGCATAACGAGTTAAGGATGACGGACTTAAAAATGATGGCATAACGAGTTAAGGATGACGGACTTAAAAATGATGGCATAACGAGTTAAGGATGACGACTTAGTATTGTGAGTATGATTAAGAGGTGCACGACTACCTAACGCGTTCGACTACGACAACGTTCCAGTGAATACGACAACTTACCACACTGAGAACAAAGACGTAACAGTGAGTACGACAACTTAATCTGCTACACAGAAAGACAACAAACAGATCTTTCTCTCTCTCTCTCTCTCTCTCTCTCTCTCTCTCTCTCTCTCTCTCTCTCTCTCTCTCTCTCTCTCTCTCTCTCTCTCTCTCTCTCTCTCTCTCTCTCTCTCTCTCTCTCTCTCTCTCTCTCTCTCTCTCTCTCTCTCTCTCTCTCTCTGTCTCTCTCTCTCTCTCTCTCTCTCTCTCTCTCTCTCTCTCTCTCTCTCTCTCTCTCTCTCTCTCTCTCTCTCTCTCTCTTTACGACTTAACTGAGTTATTTACCTTTAAAAAGAGGCAATTGTTGGTAAATACATTCAAAATTAATACTTATTTCATACTTACATAATGACGCAAGTCCTGGGATCCGGTCGTCATTAAACACATTGTTCAACTGTGCATATTAAATGGTCGTCGTTGTGTGAACAATGGTGAACAGTTGAAAAATTAAATAATGTTCATTTGGTTCTTTAAGGGAAAGAGGTTAAAATGGCTTTGGTGATGTTGAACTAAATCTCTTAGTCCTCCCCTTCCCCTCCCAGTATCTACCCTTACTATGCCAATAAGTATTTTGAATGTTGCGGTCAAGTCTCTTCTCGTGTCATGTTCTCCACTTGTATCAGGGTTATATTGTCTTACGGTCCTAACTTGAAATTTGGAGTTAATCGTTTGTACTTTATCTCGTATTTTCGTGTATTGTTACATAGTTGTGAAATATGGGTTTTAAACGTTGCAGCGAGGAAGAGTCTGGAGGCAGCGGAGGTGCGTTGATGGGCAATGTGAGATGTAAATATTATGCAGAGAATTTAGAGTTTGGAGATCAGAATTAGGTGTAGGGGATACCAGGAGTATTTTCCGCAAGACTGAGAAGTGGTTGTCGAGGTGGATTGGACATTTAGAGAGGAAAGAACAAATTAGGATGACCAATATGACGTAGAAATATGGAGTGGACGGAACGAGGGGTAGGAGTCGTCTTAGGAAAGGTAGGAGAGAGGAGTTAAGGGAAGCTTTGAGTGCTAGGGGCTTGGACATCCGTCAGCCTTCTATGAGCATGTTTGAAAAGACGGAGAGAGGCATTTAAATGGTTTTTATTATTTGACGTGCTGTTGGAGTGTGAGTAAAGTAACGTTTAAAAAGGAATTCAAAGAAACCGGTTAGCCAGATTTGAGTCCTGGCGGTGAAGACTTCTGGGAAGACAGTGATTGAAGGAATGATGGTGAAAGTGTTTCTTCTCTTTTTCGGGTCACTACCTCGTTTCGACACCTCCAGTGGGAGACCTCCGGTGGGAGACCTCCGGTGGGAGACCTCCGGTGGAAGACCTCCGGTGCGAGACCTCCGGTGGGAGACCTCCGTGGAAGCCTCCGTGGAAGACCTCAGTGGAAGACCTCAGTGGGAGACCTCCGGTGGAAGACCTCCGGTGGGAGACCTCCGGTGGAAGACCTCCGGTGGGAGACCTCCGGTGGAAGACCTCCGGTGGAAGACCTCCGGTGGGAGACCTCCGGTGCGAGACCTCCGGTGGGAGACCTCCGGTGGAAGACCTCCGGTGGAAGACCTCCGGTGGAAGACCTCCGGTGGGAGACCTCCGGTGGAAGACCTCCGGTGGAAGACCTCCGGTGCGAGACCTCCGGTGGAAGACCTCCGGTGGAAGATCTCCGGTGGAAGACCTCCGGTGGAAGACCTCCGGTGGAAGACCTCCGGTGGAAGACCTCCGGTGGAAGACCTCCGGTGGAAGACCTCCGGTGGGAGACCTCCGGTGGAAGACCTCCGGTGGAAGACCTCCGGTGGGAGACCTCCGGTGGAAGACCTCCGGTGGAAGACCTCCAGTGGAAGACCTCCGGTGGAAGATCTCCGGTGCGAGACCTCCGGTGGAAGACCTCCGGTGGAAGACCTCCGGTGGAAGACCTCCAGGTTGAAGACCTCCGGTGGGAAGCCTCCCGGTGGGAGACCTCCGGTGGAAGACCTCCCGGTGGAAGACCTCCTGTGGAAGACCTCCTGTGGAAGACCTCCGGTGGAACCTCCGGTGGGAGCCTCCGGTGGAAGACCTCCCGTGGAAGACCTCCGGTGGGCCTCCGGTGGAAGACCTCCGGTGGAAGACCTCCAGTGGAAGACCTCCGGTGGAAGATCTCCGGTGCGAGACCTCCGGTGGAAGACCTCCGGTGGAAGACCTCCGGTGGAAGACCTCCTGTTGAAGACCTCCGGTGGAAGACCTCCGGTGGAAGACCTCCGGTGGAAGACCTCCGGTGGGAGACCTCCAGTGTACTAAGAGTACATTAAATTATTCTACATGTTCTTAAAACTGTGTATAGAGTCTGTCTCCGCTACCTCCTCCTCCAGTGATTCTACACTATTTACCCGCACATAACAGACCTTGTTGCAGTGTTTTGATCCAACTTAGACCATTACCAGTTACACAGTTAATGGTCACACAGTTAGCTAGTCTGTGTGACTGCTTAATGGTTCAAGTTGGACCGAAACGTCGTAATAAGTCAGTCTTCTACCTGCGTCTTATTTATATGTTGCTCCAGTCATAATACCTGTCATTATATTCTCTAGTGAATTCCATTTATCAGCTTAGGCCATAAAAACTACTTAGCATTGATCTTTAACTGTTGTTCCTGGCTCCCAGTCCTCTCATCTCTTGCTGGGGTTAGACTCTAGCAGCCATATAGCCATATGTGTATGTGTGTGTGGTGTATTTGTCGTTGCACGGGTTGATTCACAGCTCCTGGCTCCGCCTATTCGCTGGTCGCCACTAGGTCCACTCTCTAGTTCACCAGCTTTACCATATATTGTGTGTGTATAGGGAGGGGTTGACTGTGAGGTTGACTGTGAGGTTGACTGTGAGGTTGACTGTGAGGTTGACTGTGAGGTTGACTGTGAGGTTGACTGTGAGGTTGACTGTGAGGTTGACTGTGAGGTTGACTGTGAGGTTGAGTGTGAGGTTGTTGGAGGTGAGGTTGAGGTTGAGTGAGGTTGTGAGGTTGAGTGTTAGGTTGAGGTGTGAGGTTGAGGTGAGGTTGAGGTGAGGTTATGAGGTTGAGGAGGTTGAGTGTTAGGTTGAGGTGAGGTTGAGGTGAGGTTGAGGTGTGAGGTTGAGGTTAGGTTGAGGAGGTTGAGGTGTGAGGTTGAGGTGAGGTTGAGGTTGAAGTTGAGTGTTGAGGTGAGGTTGAGGTTGAGGTTGAGTGAGGTTGAGGTAGGTGAGTGTGAGTTATGAGAGGTTGAGGTGAGGTTGAGTGAGGCTTGAGTGTTAGGTTGAGGTGTGAGGTTGTGAGGTTGAGGAGGTTGAGGTTGAGGTGTTGAGGTTGAGTGAGGTGTGAGGTTAGGTTGAGTGTAGGTTGAGGTGGTTGAGGTTGAGGTTGAGGTTGAGGTTGAGGTTGAGGTTGGGAGGTTGAGGTGAGGTTGGAGTGTGAGGTTGAGGTGTTGAGGCTGAGTGTGAGGTTGAGTGTGTTGAGTGTTAGGTTGAGGTGAGGTTGAGGTTGTGAGGCGAGTGTGAGGTTGAGTGTGAGGTTGAGTGTGAGGTTGAGTGTGATGTTGAGTGTAGGTTGAGGTGAGGTTGAGGTGTGAGGTTGAGTTGGAGGTTGAGTGTGAGGTTGAGGAAGGTTGAGGTGAGGTTGAGTAAGGTTAGTTGAGGGTGAGGTTGAGGTTGAGGTTGAGGTTGGAGGGGTTGGAGTGTGAGGTTGGACTGTGAGGTTGAGGTGAGGTTGAGTGTGAGGTTGAGGTGTTGAGTTGAGTGTGAGGTTGAGGGAAGGTTGAGGTGTGAGGTTGAGGTTGAGGTTGAGGTTGGAGGTGAGGTGTGAGGTTGAGTGTGTGAGGTTGAGTGTGAGGTTGAGTGTGAGGTTGAGTGTTAGGTTGAGTGTGAGGTTGAGTGTGAGGTTGAGTGTGAGGTTGAGTGTGAGGTTGAGTGTGAGGTTGAGTGTGAGGTTGACTGTGAGGTTGACTGTGAGGTTGAGTGTGAGGTTGAGTGTGAGGTTGAGTGTGAGGTTGAGTGTGAGGTTGAGTGTGAGGTTGAGTGTGAGGTTGAGTGTGAGGTTGAGTGTGAGGTTGAGTGTGAGGTTGAGTGTGAGGTTGAGTGTGAGGTTGAGTGTGAGGTTGAGTGTGAGGTCCTTCTAATTCCAGGATTTAATTAAGATAAAAATTAATTAAGAAAGTTCTCTCTGTCTCGCCATATTATCCCGGTCATGTCCTTGTTGTGTCCTTGTCATGTCTTTTACATGTCCTTGTCATGCCCTTATTATGTCCTTGTTATGTCCTTGTCATGTCTTTTTCATGTCCTTGTCATGCCCTTATTTTGTCCTTGTTATGTCTTTTACATGTCCTTGTTATGTCCTTGTTATGTGTTTTACATGTCCTTGTCATGTCCTTGTTATGACTTTATATCCTTGATATGTCTTTGTTATGTCTTTTTCGTGCCCTTGTCATGTCTGTTATGTTTTTGTTATGTCCTTGTCATGTATTTTTCATGTTATTTTTCATGTCTTTGTTATGTCCCTTCATGCACTGTCATATTGTCTTGCGCTGTCATGTCTTTGGTGTGCACTGTCTTGTCCTAGGCATGCACTGTCATGTCCTTGTCATGCACTGTCATAGTCACTGGTCATAATCCTGCCACGAGAACTCACAAAGACAACGGTATGTAGCACTCAAGAGGATTACCAGATAGAACGAAAGCAACACGTGAAAGACCTGGAAGTAATTATGTCGGCTGATCTTTCTTTCAGAGAACACAGTGAGCACAATGTCAAGACAGTCAGGAAAATGACAGGGTGGACAATGAGCGCTTTCATGACAGAGGAAAATAGTGACATTGGTCACATGTTTCAAATCGCTTGTGCTCTCTCGTATAGAGTATTGTTCAGTGTTGACGGCCCCGTTCAGGACAGGAGTAATATCAGAGGAGGGAACGATGCAGAGATCATTTACGACCCACATAGAGCCAATAAAACTTTTAATCACTGGGAACGACTCAGAGTCCTTAATATGGACTCGATGGAGCAAGGGAGAGAGAGAGAGAGAGAGAGAGAGAGAGAGAGAGAGAGAGAGAGAGAGAGAGAGAGAGAGAGAGAGAGAGAGAGAGAGAGAGAGAGAGAGAGAGAGGAAGATACATGATAATACATACGTGGAAAGTATTTTGTGGGCCTAGTCCCAAATGTACACACTGCCATAACATACAGGAGTGAGAGATATGAGGGAAAATGTACAATAAACCCAGTGAAAAGCAGGGGTGCTGTGGGCACAATAAGAGAACACTGCATCAACATTCAACATCTTACCAGAAGATATCAGAAACACTGCTGGGACAAGTGTAGAAGTTTTCAAGAGGAAACTGGACAAGTACAGTACCTCCACCAAGTGCCAGATCAACCAGGCTGTGATGGGTATGTGGCTCAGTTCGCCACCAGCAGTAACAGCCTGGTTGACCAGGCAAGCACCGAACAAGGGCTGGATTCCCGGAGTAAGAAAACTCTTGAAACTCATCATAGGTATATCAAAGGAATATCCACTAGTTATAACCCTGTCATGTCCACTAGTTATAACCCTGTCATGTCCACTAGTTATAACCCTGTCATGTCCACTAGTTATAACCCTGTCATGTCCACTAGTTATAACCCTGTCATGTTCACTAGTTATAACCTGTCTTTCACTGTTATAACCCTGTCTGTCCACTGTTATAACCCTGTCATGTCCACTAGTTGTCAACCTGTCATGTTCTAGTTATAACCCTGTCATGTTCACTAGTTATAACCCTGTCATGTTCACTGTTATAACCCTGTCATGTTACTAGTTATAACCCGTCATGTCCACTAGTTATAACCCTGTCATGCCACTAGTTATAACCCTGTCATGTTCACTAGTTATAACCCTGTCATGTTCACTGTTATAACCCTGTCATGTCCACTAGTTATAACCCTGTCATGTCCACTGTTATAACCCTGTCATGCCACTAGTTATAACCCTGTCATGTACTAGTTATAACCCTTATGTTCACTAGTTATAACCCTGTCATGTCCACTAGTTATAACCCTGTCATGTTCTGTTATAACCCTGTCATGTCCTGTTATAACCCTGTCATGTCCATTGTTATAACCCTGTCATGTCCACTAGTTATAACCCGTCATGTCCATATTATAACCCTGTCATGTTCATAGTTATAACCCTGTCATGTTCACTGTTATAACCCTGTCATGTTCAGTTATAACCCTGTCATGTTCACTAGTTATAACCCTGTCATGTCCACTAGTTATAACCTGTCATGTCCACTAGTTATAACCCTGTCATTTCACTAGTTATAACCCTGTCATGTTCCAGTTATAACCCTATCATTCCACAGTTAATAACCCTGTCATGTCCACTAGTTATAACCTGTTGTTCCACTAAGTTATAACCCTGTCATGTCCACTAGTTATAACCATGTCATGTTCACTATTTATAACCCTGTCATGTCCACTAGTTATGTTCCCTGTATGTCCACTAGTTCAACCCTGTCATGTCCACTAGTTATAACCCTGTCATGTTCACTAGTTATAACCCTGTCATGTCCATAGTTATAACCCGTTCATGTCCACTGTTATAACCCTGTCATGTCCACTAGTTATAACCCTGTCATGTCCATGTTATAACCCTGTCATGTCCACTAGTTATAACCCTGTCATGTCCAGTTATAACCCGTCATGTTCACTAGTTATAACCCTGTCATGTCCACTAGTTATAACCTGTCATGTTCACTAGTTTTAACCCTGTCATGTCCACTGTTATAACCCTGTCATGTTCACTGTTATAACCCTGTCATGTTCACTAGTTATAACCCTGTATGTCCACTAGTTATAACCCTGTCTGTCCACTGTTATAACCCTGTCATGTCCATAGTTATAACCCGTCATGTTCAGTTATAACCCTGTTCATGTTTAACTGGATATAAACCTGTTATGTACACTAGTTATAACCTAGTCATGTCCATAGTTATAACCTAGTTTTCACTTTTATAACCTGTTATGTCCACTAGTTATAACCCTGTCATGTCCACTAAGTTACCCTGTCTGTCCATGTTATAACCCTGTCATGTCCACTAGTTATAACCCTGTCATGTCCTAGTTATAACCTGTCATGTTCACTAGTTATAACCTGTCATGTTCATGTTATAAACCCTGTCATGTCCATAGTTATAACCCTGTCATGTCCACTAGTTATAACCTGTCATGTTACTAGTTATAACCCTGTTCATGTTCAACTAGTTATAACCCTGTCATGTCCACTAGTTATAACCCTGTCATGTCCACTAGTTATAACCCTGCATGTTCAGTTATAACCCCTGTCATGTTCACTAGTTATAACCTGTCATATTCACTAGTTATAACCCTGTCATTCCACTGTTATAACCCCTGTCTGTCCACTAGTTATAACCCTGTATCCACTGTTATAACCATGTCATGTTCACTATTTATAAGCCCTGTCATGTTCACTAAGTTATAACCCTGTCATGTCCACTAGTTATAACCCTGTCATGCCCACTAGTTATAACCCTGTCATGTCCACTAGTTATAACCTGTCATGTCCACTAGTTATAACCCTTCATGTTCACGTTATAACCCTGTCATGTCCACAAGTTATAACCTGTCATGTCCACTGTTATAACCCTGTCATGTTCACCTAGTTATAACCCTGTCATGTCCACTGATATAAGCCCTTATCATGTTCACTAGTTATAACCCGTCATGTCCAATGGTTATAACCTGTCATGTTCTAGTTATAACCTGTCATGTCCACTAGTTATAACCCTGTCATGTTCACTAGTTATAACCCTGTCATGTCCACTAGATATAACCCTGTATGTTCATGTTATAACCTGTCATGTCCAATAGTTATAACCCTGTCATGTTCACTAGTTATAACCCCTGTCATGTCCCTAGTTATAACCCTGTCATGTTCACTAGTTATCCCTGTCATGTTCCTAGTTATAACCCTGTCATGTCCACTGATATCCCCTGTCATGTTCACTATTATAACCCTGTCATGTCCAATAGTTATAACCCTGTCATGTTCACTAGTTATAACCCTGTCTTGTACTAATTAAACCCTGTCATGTTCACTAGTTATAACCCTGTCATGTCCACTAGATATAACCCTGTCATGTTCACTAGTTATAACCCTGTCATGTCCAATAGTTATAACCCTGTCATGTTCACTAGTTATAACCCTGTCATGTCCACTAGTTATAACCCTGTCATGTTCACTAGTTATAACCCTGTCATGTTCACTAGTTATAACCCTGTCATGTTCACTAGTTATAACCCTGTCATGTCCACTAGTTATAACCCTGTCATGTTCACTAGTTATAACCCTGTCATGTTCACTAGTTATAACCCTGTCATGTCCACTAGTTATAACCCTGTCATGTCCACTAGTTATAACCCTGTCATGTTCACTAGTTATAACCCTGTCATGTCCACTAGTTATAACCCTGTCATGTCCACTAGTTATAACCCTGTCATGTCCACTAGTTATAACCCTGTCATGTCCACTAGTTATAACCCTGTCATGTCCACTAGTTATAACCCTGTCATGTCCACTAGTTATAACCCTGTCATGTTCACTAGTTATAACCCTGTCATGTCCACTAGTTATAACCCTGTCATGTCCACTAGTTATAACCCTGTCATGTTCACTAGTTATAACCCTGTCATGTCCACTAGTTATAACCCTGTCATGTTCACTAGTTATAACCCTGTCATGTCCACTAGTTATAACCCTGTCATGTCCACTAGTTATAACCCTGTCATGTCCACTAGTTATAACCCTGTCATGTTCACTAGTTTTAATCCTGTCATGTCCACTAGTTATAACCCTGTCATGTTCACTAGTTATAACCCTGTCATGTCCACTAGTTATAACCCTGTCATGTCCACTAGTTATAACCCTGTCATGTCCACTAGTTATAACCCTGTCATGTCCACTAGTTATAACCCTGTCATGTCCACTAGTTATAACCCTGTCATGTTTACTGGATATAAACCTGTTATGTACACTAGTTATAACCTAGTCATGTCCACTAGTTATAACCTAGTTATGTCCACTATTTATAACCCTGTTATGTCCACTAGTTATAACCCTGTCATGTCCACTAGTTATAACCCTGTCATGTCCACTAGTTATAACCCTGTCATGTCCACTAGTTATAACCCTGTCATGTCCACTAGTTATAACCCTGTCATGTCCACTAGTTATAACCCTGTCATGTCCACTAGTTATAACCCTGTCATGTCCACTAGTTATAACCCTGTCATGTTCACTAGTTATAACCCTGTCATGTTCACTAGTTATAACCCTGTCATGTCCATTAGTTATAACCCTGTCATGTCCACTAGTTATAACCCTGTCATGTTCACTATTTATAACCCTGTCATGTTCACTATTTATAACCCTGTCATGTTCACTAGTTATAACCCTGTCATGTCCACTAGTTATAACCCTGTCATGTCCACTAGTTATAACCCTGTCATGTCCATTAGTTATAACCCTGTCATGTTCACTAGTTATAACCCTGTCATGTCCACTAGTTATAACCCTATCATGTCCACTAGTTATAACCCTGTCATGTTCACTAGTTATAACCCTGTCATGTTTACTGGATATAAACCTGTTATGTACACTAGTTATAACCTAGTCATGTTCACTAGTTATAACCTAGTTGTGTCCACTAGTTATAACCCTGTCATGTCCACTAGTTATAACCCTGTCATGTCCACTAGTTATAACCCTGTCATGTCCACTAGTTATAACCCTGTCATGTCCATTAGTTATAACCCTGTCATGTTCACTAGTTATAACCCTGTCATGTCCACTAGTTATAACCCTGTCATGTCCACTAGTTATAACCCTGTCATGTCTACTAGTTATAACCCTGTCATGTCCACAAGTTATAACCCTGTCATGTCCACTAGTTATAACCTTGTCATGTCCACTAGTCATAACCCTGTCATGTCCACTAGTCATAACCCTGTCATGTCCACTAGTTATAACCCTGTCATGTTCACTAGTTATAACCCTGTCATGTCCACTAGTTATAACCCTGTCATGTCCACTAGTTATAACCCTGTCATGTCTACTATTTATAACCCTGTCATGTCCACAAGTTATAACCCTGTCATGTCCACTAGTTATAACCCTGTCATGTCCACTAGTTATAACCCTGTCATGTCTACTATTTATAACCCTGTCATGTCCACAAGTTATAACCCTGTTATGTCCACTAGTTATAACCTTGTCATGTCCACTAGTCATAACCCTGTCATGTCCACTAGTCATAACCCTGCCATGTCCACTAGTTATAACCTAGTCATGTCCACTGGTCATGTCATCATAACCAGGTCATGTCCTCCAGTGAATGCTTAAAAAAATCCTGTCTCGTTAGCATGTAAGATCAGCATTAAAAGTTTTAATTGAATTATGTGAGAAAAGATAGAGTGAGAGAGAGACAGACAGACAGACAGACAGACAGAGACGGAGAGAGACAGAGAGATAGAGACAGACAGAGACAGAGAGAGAGTTATAGATTTTACAGATTATAATAAGAAAGTAACACGTCCATAGTAATCCCATTATATCAGAGGAAGTGTTCCCCAGTCGAATTTCTTTCATAAATATTCTATTAATCCCTTCCATAAGGGATTTAGTAGGCCTATAGCAAAGCCTATAAGTTTATTCCAAAAAATGCAAATATATTTTTACGAGTTACTCAGGTTAGTTATAGTCAGGAAACAGGACAAGTGTTTCCTGACGTGGGTCTTAGTCAAATGATGACCCACAGCTGGAGCTTTTGGTCATCTGACCCAGGACTCCTCTGTCTGTTTGAGCCAGTACAGACAAGATGTATCTATCACAAAGTCACTGGTTGCTAGCGCACTCACTTCACACACTGAGGTCAGTGGTTCGATCCCCGGTACGGGTGGAAGAATTAGAACGTGTTTCCTTAACACACCTGCTGTTCCTGTTCACCTAGCAGTAAAATAGGTTCCTGGGTGTTAGTCGACTGGTGTGGGTCGCATCCTGGGGACAAAACTGACCTAATTTGCCCTGCATAACCAGGGGCATGCCATATAGTGGTATGTCATTGATGTCAGCTAGGCCTGTATACCTCATTCTTGTACTAGTAGAAATAAACATTACTATTATTATTATTATTATTATTATTATTATTATTATTATTATTATTATTATTATTATTATTATTATGACCTTCAGCACATCTCATCATGACGAAGTATAAACATACGTGGTTTTCCCAACGATATAAGACAGACAATGTTTACCTCGCTGCCAGGTGCTATCCTTCCCGTCTATATGACCGTGTTACCGGCTGTTAAGTTTGTGTGAACTTAGGGTAGTTAGCCGTAAAGTTCGTTAACCTGTAGTTTAGAGTAGTTAAGTTAACTTAGCCAAAAATCTTCACCACTAACCTATTGTTTGGAGACCTAATGTCAGTCGAGGACTCGAGAGTTCCAGGATCAGGACTCGGGTGTTCCAGGACCAGGACTCGGGTGTTCCAGGACCAGGACTCGGGTGTTCCAGGACCAGGACTCGGGTGGTCCAGGATCAGGACTCGGGTGTTCCAGGACCAGGACTCAGGTGTTCCAGGACCAGGACTCGGGTGTTCCAGGACCAGGACTCGGGTGTTCCAGGACCAGGACTCGGGTGCTCCAGGACCAGGACTCGGGTGTTCCAGGACCAGGACTCGGGTGTTCCAGGACCAGGACTCGGGTGTTCCAGGACCAGGACTCGGGTGGTCCAGGATCAGGACTCGGGTGTTCCAGGACCAGGACTCGGGTGTTCCAGGACCAGGACTCAGGTGTTCCAGGACCAGGACTCGGGTGTTCCAGGACCAGGACTCGGGTGTTCCAGGACCAGGACTCGGGTGTTCCAGGGCCAGGACTCGGGTGTTCCAGGACCAGGACTCTGGTGGTCCAGGACCAGGACTCGGGTGTTCCAGGACCAGAACTCGGGTGGTCCAGGACCAGAACTCGGGTGTTCCAGGACCAGGACTCGGCTGGTCCAGGACCAGGACTCGGGTGGTCCAGGACCAGGACTCGGCTGGTCCAGGACCAGGACTCGGGTGTTCCAGGATCAGGACTCGGGTGGTCCATGACTAGGACTCGGGTGGTCCAGGACTAGGACTCGGGTGGTCCAGGACCAGGACTTGGGTGTTCCAGGACCAAGGACCCGGGTGGTCCAGGACCAGGACTCTGGTGTTCCAGGACCAGAACTCGGGTGGTCCATGACTAGGACTCGGGTGGTCCAGGACCAGGACTCGGGTGTTCCAGGACCAGGACTCAAGTGATCCAGGACCAGGACTCGGGTGTTCCAGGACCAGAACTCGGGTGTTCCAGGACCAGGACTCGGGTGTTCCAGGACCAAGACTCGGGTGTTCCAGGACCAGGACTCGGGTGGTCCAGGACCAGGACTCAGGTGATCCAAGACCAGGACTCGGGTGTTCCAGGACCAAGACTCGGGTGTTCCAGGACCAGAACTCGGGTGATCCAGGACCAGCATCAAGACAATTGTGGTGGGTGAGTTGATAATGGTCCGATACGTCGTCTGAAGTTACTTTTCCAAATAGCGCAATAATATGAACGTGACCTAAACTGATTCTAACCTCAGTTTACACCGTTCAGAAACCAACGTTCTGGCACACGTCTTGGAAGATGAGTGGTCATATACTACTGTGTACTTCAGTGTACTCTCATGTACTCACATAAGCTTACATGAATTTAACATGCAATAATAGCGAACAAGGGATACAAAATGCAAAACAACTATGGGGGGAGTCGAATGGCTTTTCGTGTTGCAATCAACACATCGGAGCTTGCAATGTTGTATTAAAATAAGGAGGAAGTCCAAGTAGATACGCTCAGCTTCCTCTGAACTTATTTGCTTGGACTTCCTCCTTATTTTAATGCAACATTGCATGCTCCTCATGTATTGATTGCAATACGAGAGGCCTAGAGTTATCATTCAACTTCCCCCGCGGCTTTGCATATGAACTTAAATTGAAAGTTGACGAGGGTAATTTAAAATTTAATTTAAATTATTCTCTCTCTCTTTCTCTGTCTGTCTCTGTCTCTGTCTCTGTCTCTGTCTCTCTCTCTCTCTCTCTCTCTCTCTCTCTCTCTCTCTCTCTCTCTCTCTCTCTCTCTCTCTCTCTCTCTCTCTCTCTCTCTCTCTCTCTCTCTCTCTCTCTCTCTCTCTCTCTCTCTCTCTCTCTCTCTCTCTCTCTCTCTCTCTCTCTCTCTCTCTCTCTCTAGCTATCATTCTTCCTTATTCCATTTAGCCTCACGAGATAATTCTCTGTCCTCTTCCTCCCCATCCTTCGTACTCGTTCCCACTTTTCTCCCATATTTACCTCTTTCCTCTCTCCCTTCTCTCTCATTGTAACGTGAGCTAAATCCCCTCCCTCCCCCCATTATTTTTCTCCCTTCCATCCATCGTGTTTCCCCCGTGTGGAAGTTCCTGGGTGTAACTTACCATAGTGGTATGCTACGTTCTGTGACCCGAGTCTTGTCCACTCTCCTAACTTAACCTGGTCATTACTGCTGCCAAGTTACACTGGATGTCGTGTTTACTGACCTGCCTCTCTTGTTAGACCCTGCTATCTATGTTCTTACAGGAGGAGGAAGGGAGAAAGAGAGAGAGAGAGAGAGACAGACAGACAGAGACAGAGACAGAGACAGACAGAAGACAGACAGACAGACACAGATGGCTGAATCGGCTATCACTGGATTTTAAGAAAGCTTTTGATAAGGAATTAGACACATTTGCAACACACGGGTATCTATACTTGTAGACATTTCTCTATCCGGTGGCTTTATCAATACAAAATTCAAGGACATAAATGTGAAGACTGTAGAACTGTATACAAAAATGAGGTAATCAGTCCCTCAGCCTTGGAGTTGGTGAACATCACCGTAGTCTTGAAGACTACGGTGATCTTCACCAACTCAAAGGCTGGGGGACGGAATACTTAATTTTTTGTATATAGATTTACAGTCTTCACATTATGTTCTTGTATTGTATTGATAAAGCCACCGGATGGCGAAACGTCTACTAAAAAACATAGCCAGGTATAGTACGTTCAACGCTGTACCGCAGTACTCATTTTGATGTTGTTGCTGCTACTGTTGCTGCTACTGTTACTGCTGCTGCTGCTGCTACTACTGTTACTGCTGCTGCTGCCAGCAACAGTTACCCAACAGCAACAGCAGCTGCTTTGCTGTTGCAACCTTGTTGTTGCTGCTGCTGCTGTTGCGGCTGCGCTGCTGCTACTGTTACTGCTGTAGCAGCAACGCGCTGCCGTTGCTGCTGCTTAACTGCTGCTTTATTGTTTAACTTAACAACATTTGTTGCACCAACATGCTGCTGCGTTAACTTAACTGCTGTTGTATTTTAACGCTTGCTCTTTTCTGTTGCTGTATAACTTAACCTTGCTACCGTTGCTGCTGCTGTGATGCTTTGCTGTTGTAGCAACTAGCTGTTGTTGCTGCTTAACAACTGCTGTTACTGCTGCTGCTACTGTTATGCTGCTGCGCTGCTGTTGCTGCTTTTAACAACTGCTGCATTTGCTGAGTCAACAGCGGCAACAGCAGCAACTGCGGCTGCTATAGCAACGCATAGCGCTGCTGTTTGCAGCAACGCTTGTTTGCTGCTTTAACGCTGCTGTTGCTGTATGCTGCTGTATTGCTAACAACACACTGCTGTTGCTGCTCATAACAACCAACATATTGCTGCAGCAACAACAGCTACTGTTGCCAGCAACAACTTAATTTATTGCTCTTTCTGCTGTTACTGACTGCTGCTGCTGTTGCTGCTCACTTGCTGCTGCTGTTGCTGCTGTTGCTGCTGTTGCTGCTGCTGCTCAGCAGCAACTTAGCAGCTGCTGTTGCTGCTGGTTAACGCTCCTTTGCTGTTGGCAACAACATTTATAACAACAACTGCCAGTTGCACCAACAACAGCTGCTGTTGCCAACAACCGCTGTTGCTGTTGCTGCTGCTGCTGCTGCTGTTGCTTAACAGCAACAGCAACTGCTGTTGCAACAGCAACAGCTGCTTTGCTGTTGGCGCAGCAACGCTTGTTGTGCTGCCAACTGCTGTTGCGGCGCAACGCTGCTGTTGCCAACAGCAGCAACTGCTGTTTAGCAGCAACGCTGCTGCTGTTGCCAGCGCCAGCAGCTTAACGGCAGCAGCTGCTGTTGTAACGCTTGCTTAGCTGCTGTTGCTGTATGTCACTGTCCTCTGCTGCTGCTGTTGCTGCAGCAGCAGCGCTATTGCAACAGCAGCAGCAGCAACTAGCTGCTGTTGCTGTGGCAACAACGATTTAGCAACAGCAGCAGCTATGCTACTATTTGCAAAGCTGCTGCTGTTAACAACAGCAACGTTGCTATTGCAACGCAACGCTGCTGTTGCTGGCACCAGCCAACAGCAGCTGCTGTTTTTTAACGGCTGCTGCTGTTGCGCCTTCCAGCGCTGCTGTTGCTGGTCGCTGGTCAACGCGCAGCTGTGAGCAGCAGCAGCAACATTTAACAACACTGCTTAACTGCTGTTGCTAACGCAGCAACGGCACTGCTGTTGCACCAACATTTGCTGCTGTTGCTTAGCAACGCGCGATTGCGCAGCAGCCAGCAGCACAATGTTACTGCTGCTGCGGCTGCTGTTACTGCCAACGCAGCAGCAACTAACAACACTTGTTGACAGCTGCTGTTGCTTAACAACAAAGCTCTGTTACTTTTAACAAAGCTGCTGCTGTTGCTGCTTAACCTTTTACTGTTGTAGCAACTAACGCTGCTGTTATAACAACGCTTAGTACTTGTTGCTGCTTAGCGCTGCTATTGCGCTTAGCAACGCTGCTGTTGCTGATTAACTAACAGCAACAACAATTGCTGCTTAACAGCATATGGTACTTAACAGCAACAGCAGCACTGTTAACAGCAGCAACGCAAATTGCTGTAACGCTGCTGTTGGCTTCTTAACGCTGCTGTTGCTGTAGCAGCAGCAGCAGCAGCAACTGCTGCTACTGCTGCAACGGCTGCTGCTGTTGCGCCAACAGCTTGCTGCTGTTGCAGCAGCAGCAGCAGCTTAGCAGCAACATTTAGCAACAACAGCAGCAACATGTTAACAACAGCAGCACAATTGCTGTTTATAACTGCTTTGCCAACCTTGATTTTAGTAGCTAATTAGCAACAACGTTTTATTCTTTATAACAACAGCAGCAACTGGCACCAACATTTGCTAGCAGCAGCAACTGCTGGTATAACAGCTGCGCTGTTGTTTGCTGCAGCAGCAGCATTTAGCAACAACGCTTGCTGCTTATTGCTGCTTTGTTGTTGCTGTTGCTATTGCAACAGCTTAGCTGCTGTTGCCCAACAGCAACTGGCACCTGTAATTGCTGTAACAGCAACGCTGCTGTTGCTGCCAGCAGCTGCTGTTGCGCAACAACAGCAACTGCTATTGCTAACAGCTAACGCTGCTGTTGCTTAACAGCGCTGCTGTGTGCTGGCAACAACCGCCAACCATTTGTTAACAGCAGCTTGCTGCGTATTTATGGCAACGTTTTGTTTGCTGTTGCTGCTTGTAGCTGCCACTGTTACCCAACAGCAACACTGTTTGCCAAGCAGCAGCAACGCTGCTGTTATAACGCCAACGCTGCTGTTGCTAACAACGGCAGCTCACTTATTTAGCAACAGCAGCAACAGCACCATTATCTCCTGTTTGGCAACTTACAACCCAGCAGCGCCGCTGTTAACAACAGCTTGGCTGCTGTTGGCTAGCAACGCTGCTTGTTGCCGGCAGCAGCAGCAGCGCTGCTGCTGCTAACAGCAGCGGCTGCTGTTTGGCAGCAGCGGCAACATGTTGCTCAGCAGCAGCAGCGGCAACGTTTAACAACAGCAGCAGCGAAGCTGCTGCTGTTGCTGCCAGTAACGCGCTGCTGTTGTTGCTGCTGTGCTGCTGTTGCTGCGGCTGCTGCTGCTGTTGCTGCTGATGCTGCAACTGCTCGCTGCTGTTTAACAACAGCTTAACGCTGCTGTTGCTGCTGCTGCTGCTGCTATTGCTGCTGCTATGCTGCTGTTACTTAGCAACGCTGCTGTTGCTGCTGGCAACGCTGCTGTTACTGCTCTTCTTTCACTATTGCTGCTGGCTGCTCTGGTACTACCAACAACGCTGCTATTGCTAGCAGCAGCAGCTGCTGTTACTAACAGCAACACCATTGCCAGCAACAGCAACAACAATTGCTGCTGCCGCTGCTGTTGCAGCAGCTGTAACGCTGTTGCGCAGCAGCGCTTAGCAACAGCAGCTGCTGCTACTGTTGCTGCTGCCAGCAGCCTTGTATGCTGTTGCTCCTGTTTAGCAACCAGCAGCAGCAACATGCCAGCAACCTGCTGCTGCTATTATAACATAACGCTGCTGTTAGTACAACCTTACTTGTTGTTTCAACAGTAACCTTATGCTGCTGCTGCTCTGCTACTATAACGCTTAGCAGCTGTTGTTGCTGCAACAGCCAGCAGCAACGCTTATCTTGCGCAACAGCAGCAGCAACACGTTGTTGTAGTGATTAACGATTGCATGTGATGGCAGCAGCAGCAACAGCACGACGCGCAACAGCAACGCTGCTGTTGCGCAACAGCAGCAACTGCTGTTTTCGCTGCAGCTTGTAGCTGCTATTGCTGCTGGCTTCTTGCTGCTGTTGCAACAGCAACAACGCTGCTGTTTAACAACAGCAACATATGTTATTAACAACAACTGCTGTTGCTGCTTGTAGCTGCTGTTGACGCGACTGCAACATGAACATAACAGCAGCAGCAGCTGCTGTGCTGCTGGCTGTACTGCTGTTTGCTGCTTAACAACTGCTGTTGCGCAACAACGCTGCTGCGGTTCGCGCTTAACAACTGCTGCTGCTGTTGCAGCAACGCAGCAGCTTGTTTACTTAACTTGTTGTAGCAACTGCTTATTTAACAACAACAACGCTGCTGTTGTTAGCAACCATGCTGTTCTTAACTGGTGGCAGCAGCAGCCCAACTGCTGCCGGCGCAGCAGCAGCAGCTGCTGTTGCGCAGCAACTTAGCTGCTGTTTGGCAACAGCAGCAGCGCCTGTTGCGCAACGGCGCAGCAGCAGCTGCTTATTGCGCAACAGCTGTAACAACGGTACTTAGCAGCAGCCGCTGTTGTAGCAACGTTTGCTGCTGTTGCGCAGCAGCAGCAGCTGCTGCTGTTATGGCAACGGCTGCTGCTCTGTTGCTGCTGATGTTGGCAACGCTGCTGTAACCAGCAGCAGCAGCAGTATGCTGTTAGCAACAGCAGCAACAACGGTAACAACTGCTGCTGTTGCCAGCAGCTGTAGCGGTTGCTGTTGTAGCAGCGCGGCTGTTGATTAAGCGGCAATAACAGCTGTTATAGCAACGGCAGCGCAGCTGTAACAGCAGCAGCAGCAGCGGCAGCGGCTGCCAGCAGCAACACTGCTGAGTGCTTCGCGCAGCGGCAACGGCAGCAGCGCTGCTGCTGCTGCTGGCGGCAGCGTTTGGCTGGCTGCTGCTGCTGCCCAGCAGCAGCAGCAGCAACAACCAACAGCTGCTGCGCGCAGCTGCAACGGCAGCAGCAGCAGCAGCAACGCTGCTGTAACGCAGCAGCTGGCGGCGGCGGCGGCAGCAAGCAACGGCTGGTGCTGCTTGGCGCCAGCAGCGGCAGCGGCGGCAGCGGCGCCAACGGCCTGCTGCCGCCGGCGGCAGCGGCAGCAACGGCAACGGCGCCGCTGCTGCGCCAGCTGCTGCTGCTGGCGGCTGCTGCTGGCGGCAGCGGCGGCGGCGGCGGCAGCGGCGCAACGCGTGGCGGCAGGGCCAGCAACAGCAGCTGCTGGCAGCCAGCTTAGCGAGCGCTGAAGCGGCAGCAACGGCGGCGGCTGCTGCTGCTGGCAACAGCAGCGGCGCGGCGGCAACGGCGCTGCTGCTAGCGGCAACAGCGGCTGGCGGCAGCAACAGCAGCAACGCTGCTCTTTCTAACAGCAACGGCAGCAGCAGCAGCAGCAACAACAGCAACAACGGTGCTGTAACGCTGCTGCTTAACTATAACAGCAGCAACGCTGCGCAACGGCAACACTGCTGTAGCTGCCAGCAGCGGCAGCAGCTTAGCGACGGCGCTGCCGCTGCTGCTGCTGCTGCTGGTAACAGCAGCCAACGGTTGCTGATTGCAGCAGCAACTGCTGTTAGTAACAGCAACGGTGCTCGTTTAGCAACAGCGCTGTTGATCTTCAACTAACGCAATATATTTACCAGCAGCAGCAGCGCTAACAACGCTGCTGCTGCTGCTGCCAGCAGTAACGGTTTGGCTGTAGCTGCTGCAACCGCGCGGCAGCGGCGGCGGCGCGGCGACGCTGCTGCTGTATGGCTGGCATGGCGGCGGCGGCGGCAGCAGCGGCGGCAACGCTGCTGGCACGCGGCGGCGGCGGCGGCGGCGGCGCCTTGGCAGCGGCTGGTGCTGCTGGCTGCGGCAGCGGCGGCGGCGCAGCGGCGTGGCGCAGGCTGCTGCTGCGGCCCAGCGGCGGCGGCGCAGCAGCCCAGCGCGCTGCCGCTGCGCTGCCAGCGGCAGCGCGCTGCGCAGCGGCGGCGCATGGCAGCGCGCTGCTGCGCAGCTGCAGCGCGCTGCTCGCGGCAGCAGCAGCAGCAGCAGCAACCGCAACAACGGCAACGGTTGGCGTAGCGGCGGCAGCAGCGGCCTTGGCGGCGGCGGCGCTGCTGGCAGCCTTGCTGCTGCCAGCAGCAGCAGCGGCGGCGGCAGCAGCGGCAGCGCTGCTGGCAACAGCAGCGGCGGCGGCGGCAGCAGCAGCAGCGGCTGCTGCTAACAACGGCAGCGGCTTGGCGGCAGCAGCCAGCCGGCAACAACGCTGGCTGGTCAGCAACGGCAACGCAACCAACGCAGCGGCGGCAGCAACAGCGGCAGCAACACTGCTGGCAGCCCAGCAGCAACGTAGCAGCAAGCTGCTCAACAGCTGCTACTTGCTACTGCTGCTACTGTTTATAGCAACTTAACAGTTTGCTTGTTGCTGCTACTATTGCTAACAACAGCAACAGTTGCTGTTATAGCAACAGCTATTGATCTTTCTTTGCTGCAGCTGCTGTTGCTGCTGTAACAACGCTCTTTTCACTGCAACAGCTTAGCCTTTCTGTTTAACAGCAACGCTGCCAGCAACCAGCTGCTACTGCTGCTGCTGCTGCTGTTGCCAGCAGCAACGGTTGCTGTTGCTGCTGCTGCTGTTATTAGCAACAACTTGTGGTTTATTTATATGATGTTGTATGTAACATATAACATACAGCGCTGGTAGCACAACGCAACCAGCGTGGCGCAACAACAACGCGACAACAACGCGCTGCCAGCGAAGCAGCAGCAGCAGCGCTTTGCTGCTTAACGCTGCTGCTGTTGGCAGCGGCAGCAGCGATTTGCTGCTCAGCCCGGCAGCAGCAGCAACAACAACGCTGCTGTAGCGCTTGGCAGCGCTGCTGTTAGCAACAGCAGCAGCAGCGGCGGCAGCAACCAGCAACGGCAACGGCAGCAACGGCAGCAGCAGCAGCAACAGCAGCAGTAGCAACAACTATAACAACAACAGCTTAGCTTAACAGCAACAGCAGCAGCAGCGGCAGCAACGGCAGCAACAACAACAGCGCTGCTGCTGCTACTGCTACTGCTGCTGCTGCTGCTGCTACAAACTCAACTCGCTACCCACCAATAAACATTCCTTGTGAACATACACACAACATTGTTCAATATTTACCTGCGTATTTTACGGCATTTCTTGTTTAATCAACGTTTATGCTGTTAATAAGTAATTTAACATTTGTAAGTTCGTCGTTGCAATTTACCAACATATCTGATAGAATATAGCTGGTGGAATATAGCTAACAGACATCGGATAGAATATAATTTACAGAATATAACTTATAGAATATAATTAATTTAACACTCTTAACTAAGATAAACACATCAGCTGTAAACTTTGTCATCTCTTCAAGCTGGAACACGGAGGTGCTGGAACACGGAGGTGCTGGAACACGGAGGTGCTGGAACACGGAGGTGCTGGAACACGGAGGTGCTGGAACACGGAGGTGCTGGAACACGGAGGTGCTGGAACACGGAGGTGCTGGAACACGGAGGTGCTGGAACACGGAGGTGCTGGAACGCCATGGTAGGCGAGTCCAGTTGTCGCGAGTCGTGTGTTTACTGTCTCAGTCTTTATTAACGACAGCTTGTCGGCATTCCCACAGCATCCGATTTTACGCTGTTAGCCAAGTAACGAGAACAGTCGCACTGTTGATAATTGCCGGAAGGTTGGGAACCACACAGGGGACACGTCTCGACCCAGATGAAGGGACATCAACAACTTGTATGGTTTTCTTCGCTAGTGAAGACAAATTTCAAGATTGACTACGCTGCGTCACATGTCCCCCAGCTGGTCTTGTGTCGTGCTGAAGTGATACTGGTTCCTGGTCCTTGTTAACAGTGCTTCTTTAAGTCCGGGTTCCCAGTCATTGTTAGCAGTTGTTCAGCGTGGTTCATTAATTAACTTATTGATTCCTGGTCTAAGTTAACGATTCGATAAATATAACATTTACTAATCTCTTCAGTATCGTGCCCCATTAACATTTATTTTCATTTCTTTCTAGGTAAGTGTGACTGATGTTAACCACTAACACAGGATGAGGGAGAAGTGTGTTTACACACGTAAGGTAAAGTACACACCATCTCCACCGACTCAAAAATATCCGGGTATAGCTAGAGAATATGTAACCTGGACATCATTATATCAAGGGTGCATAATAACGACAGAAGGGATAATTTGTTCACATTATTAGCCTAAAGGTTTAATGACGCTGTGTCATTAACCTGGCGGGTTAATGACAAACTAAAATCTAGCTGTCATTCCACGACTCTCTGTCTTATGCTCACTGGGATTCTGTACTTCATGTCTGGTACAGTCGGAGACTTTTTATTGAGAATAATGATTTTCATCACGACCTGACTGCTACCTGACTGCCACCTGGCTGCCTCCTGTCTGCCTCCTGTCTGCCTCCTGTCTGCTACCTGGCTGCTGTATTTCTGTCATCTGTCTGTCTCCTGTTTGCCACCTGGCTGCCTCCTGTTTGCCACCTGGCTGCCTCCTGTTTGCCACCTCCCTGCCTCCTGTCTGCCACCTGGCTGCCTCCTGTCTGCCACCTGATTGCCACATGACTGCCACCTGGATGTCTCCTGTCTGCCACCTGGCTGCCTACTGTCTGCCACCTGAATGCCACATGACTTCCTCCTGTCTGTCACCTGATTGCCTCTTGTCTGCCACCTGGCTGCCTCCTGTCTGCCACCTTGCTTCTGAATAATAAGATTCTGGAAAATAATTTAGCATATTAAACAGACGGGTGTAATAAACACAATAGCGTTCACACGCAATATCCAGAGAGTATTATACAGACACGTTACACCGCTCTTAAACACAGTGATAATGCCAGAAGATCTTTACGTTGTGAAAAATATTAACAGTAGTGATATTTTTAAAGAAAGTTGCCGATAACTTCATAAATTATTAAATGATGGTATTTATTACATCTCATCTCAGTTGTGGCTGTGTGCTGATGAGGGACTGACTCCTCAAGTATCTTTCCTACATATATTATCAAGTATCTCTCTCTCCTTCATTCCAGAGAGTACATTCCAAGTAAGGTCGGAGCCGCCTGCTCCTCCATTGCATTAGACCTATAGGAAGGAGGCAACGCTTATAAAGGCAAGAAATATTTAACCACAAATACAACTAAACGAGAGTGTATTTCAACGATAATGATAGGATGAACGCAGTATAAGGAAGATAAACAGAGAAAGCCAACCTGGGAAAGTTGTGGAAGGTGAAGAAGAAAATTATACTGTAGAATGGCAGTCTGTAGTCTGCCTGAACACGTAGAGTGGCAGTCTGTAGTCTGCCTGAACACGTAGAGTGGCAGTCTGTAGTCTGCCTGAACACGTAGAGTGGCAGTCTGTAGTCTGCCTGAACACGTAGAGTGGCAGTCTGTAGTCTGCCTGAACACGTAGAGTGGCAGTCTGTAGTCTGCCTGAACACGTAGAGTGGCAGTCTGTAGTCTGCCTGAACACGTAGAGTGGCAGTCTGTAGTCTGCCTGAACACGTAGAGTGGCAGTCTGTAGTCTGCCTGAACACGTAGAGTGGCAGATCCAAAACACAACATTGTATAATAGAGTAGATGACAGGAGACAAGAGAGAGAAAGAGTCGAGCAGCGAGGTACAAAATATGCAAAGGTAATAAGCAAGTACACACGGATGAAAGGTAACTGAGCATGGGAATGAAGGAATGTGCGTGGGTGGAATAATAAATTAATCAAGGAGAGCAAGGGGGATATACGGATCAATAAACAAATGATCCTCACTTCAGAGAAAGTTTTAACGGACCGAAACGTTGTCCTAAGTTTGGGTCTCCTATGTGCGGGATATTGTGTAAGGAATCATGCATGTCGTACATGCATGATTCTTAGGCGTGGATAACGAGGTGGAAACAAGAGACGATCCCAGAGCGACACAGCTTCAAAGAGATAAAATAGATATTTATCAGAGCACCGGAAGACCACATCTCTGTCAGGTTGAGTAAGTATCGTCAGGAAACAGGACGAGTACGTCCTGACGCTGGTCTTAGTCACATGATAACCCCGCAGCTGGAGCTTCTGGTCATCTGACCGAGGCCTTCCACTGGCTTACAGGTCCACCCTTTTAAAAATAATGGCTATGATTATATACATTACCCTTGTGATACAGGGCTCCGTGTTCAGCTGTGTCCGTCAGCGCTACGAGAATAAAACACTCGAGAGTTTTTTTAATAAACCCAGCTAATGCTGCGAAATTCCGCAGGAATTTCTGAAAAATATGATAATGAAATTGACAGCATGTCACTAGTAATCAGAAGTTTACAGAAAGCTTGGCACCATTAACCAGGTTCTCTGAAATTCTCATAGTAAGTTTGTTATACCTAGTAACACGTGTGCAAATTACATAGGATAGTCACCCAAAAAAAGTCAGACAAAGTGATATATTTCCAATGGGGTTGTTACTGCTGTTTTCTCTTCAGACTCTTTAAACTATTCCTTATACGTTAGTGTTGTTGTCCAGCTGCTGACCTGGAAGGTACCAGCCTGAGGTAAGTCGGCTGGATGGTGGCTTGGTCTGAGGTGGGGTGATGGGGGGTATCATACCCCCCATCACAGTTCCCACCATCCTTCTTCAATTTTTTCTCTCTCTCTCTCTCTCTCTCTCTCTCTCTCTCTCTCTCTCTCTCTCTCTCTCTCTCTCTCTCTCTCTCTCTCTCTCTCTCTCTCTCTCTCTCTCTCTCTCTCTCTCTCTCTGTCTCTGTCTCTGTCTCTGTCTCTGTCTCTCTGTCTCTCTCTCTCTCTCTCTCTCTCTCTCTCTCACAAAAACTCTCTCCCTCTCTCTCTCTATCTCCACACCTCTCTCTCTCTCTCTCTCTCTCTCTCTCTCTCTCTTTCTCCTCTCTCTCTCTCTCTCTCTCTCTCTCTCTCTCTCTCTCTCTCTCTCTCTGTCTCTGTCTCTGTCTCTGTCTCTGTCTCTCTCTCTGTCTCTGTCTCTGTCTCTCTCTCTCTCTCTCTCTCTCTCTCTCTCTCTCTCTCTCTCTCTCTCTCTCTCTCTCTCTCTCTCTCTCTCTCTCTGTCTCTCTGTGTCTCTCTGTCTCTTTCTCTGTCTGTCTCTCTCTCTCTCTCTCTCTCTCTCTCTCTCTCTCTCTCTCTCTCTCTCTCTCTCTCTCTCTCTCTCTCTCTCTCTCTCTCTCTCTCTCTCTCTCTCTCTCTCTCTCTCTCTCTCTCTCTGTCTCTCTCTCTCTCTCTCTGTCTCTGTCTCTCTCTCTCTCTCTCTCTCTCTCTCTCTCTCTCTCTCTCTCTCTCTCTCTCTCTCTCTCTCTCT